>NW_022985549.1:3286459-3425327 GCF_010093815.1 Pseudovirgaria hyperparasitica
CCGTCCTCGCCCCCCCCCCCTCAACCTCGATCCTCAGGGTCTCGATCCTCAACCCTCAAAGCGCCACCAGCCTCGCCCCCCTCACTCAGCCTCCGATCTCCACCCTCCGATCTCCAATCCCCCATGTAAGATCCCAAGCAAGCATGTAAGCAAGCACAGGGAATGTGTTGTGCGGTTCGAGACGTGGCCCTCTGCGTATATTATACAATGCCAATATGTAATTACGTTTGGTGTATGCATGGCGTGTGTGGATGCGAGGGCTGGTATGCATGGTATGCATGTACGTTGGCCGTCTGCGTAGACATGCATCCGATGCGTGTTTGCATAGTGCGGCGGTATGTGCGTTGCATAATTATCGTCGCTGCTCTTGCACGCCCGGTCCCGCACGTCTATCCATCTCTGTTGTTCGTGCTCGTCTACACTGCGTTCGTGGTGGGGGAGGAGGAGGGGTACATCTTCATCTGCATTTTCGGCGTAGACTTGGACTCGGGCTTGGATTTCGTCTGTCCTGTCTCACGCCTGGCTGGTGTTCTATTCTTCTCTACTCTATTCTATTCTATCCTATTCTATTCTATTCAATTGCATCTACGCCTGGCTGCTGCTCCATTCTATTCTACGCGTGCCTACTAACAGCGGTGCCAAAGGACAGACAACAAAGGTAGTAAGCAACTAGGCGACGAAAGAGCAAGGGCTTGGTATGGTGAGGCTCCATAGATTGCTAGATGTCTAGAGTGCTTGGGCTTGGGCTTGGGGATTAGGGAAAGGTGTGGAGAACTAAGGGACGGGGAAGGGGCTTGGAACTAGGAGATGTAGAATGGAAAAGGGACGGACAAAGGCAATGATGCACGCTGCACAGTGTGGCGAAAGAGGGTTCCTTTGTTGCTGCTCGCTGCTGCTGCTACGGATTGGTGGGGTGTGGGATACAGACGTAGGTGCGAATGCAGGTTCGAGGTTCGAGGTTCGAGGTTTGGAGGGACAAAGGGACAAAGGATCGAGTGGAGCGGAGGCGACATTCTTTTTGGCGATCTCAGGGTCTTTTTGCCAGGTTTGCTTGATGGCTCGATGGGGGCTCGTGCTTGCTTGATTGATTGATTGATTGATGATTGACGATCCTGATACTGATCCTGATGCTGATCCTGGAAGATAGAAGACGAGGCGAGCAGCAGGGCGATCCGTGGGACTGAGTTTGGAGCTGGGGATGATGATTTAGAGCCGGGAGTGTTGGTATGTGTGTGTATGTTCGGTGTCTGGAACGGGAGATGTTGGTTGCAATGGATAAAAGTGGGTGTGTATACTTAAATATGGAGCAGCTGCAACCAGAGTTCAACATGGAGCACGATCAGCGCGATCTTCACCACCATCACCATCAATCATCAATCGCTATCAAACTCCATATTCACCCTCTCAGACCGCCCGGCCGAGACAGATCCGTACAAGAGCACTTACGGAACCCTTCTAATCCAGCAGGGGGAAAACCAACAAGAAACGGCCACAGTCAGAGAGTCAAAGAGTGCTTGTTTTCGGACGGCACGCGCGTCTATCGGAGGATATATGACTACTACGACTACGACTACTACTAACCTTGGAAAAGGCTGTCAGCCATCCCACCGTACGCGCACCAGTGGTGGTGGAGGGTTCTCCACAACTTACTGCACGCACTCATTGCGGACATGATATTTACCATCATCCTTCGTGGCGCACTGTGCGTGTGTGTGTGTGTGGGTTCTAATCATCGTTGCTGATATTGATAGACGGCGGCGGCGGCGTTTGGCGGGGCAGACAGACAGACAGACGGACAGTTGTTGGCGCCTAGATTAATACGACTCCTGTCACTCCACGGACCTAACGAAACCCTGGGTACTACAAGTCCCAGATCCAGTCCCAGTCCCAGTCCCAGTCCGCGACCTGGCTACCAACTCACCCATACTCTGTAGCTTCCGTTGCCGCTCGGCGAGCCGTACGGTTTCAAGGTTGGCGGGTGTGAGGTGTTTGGGACTGGGCGGTTAGATAAGTACCACCACCTACCTAAGTCCTGTAAGGGAGGGGTAGTTCTGATAGTGCGGTGCCCCATGTACCCACTGCCAAGAATCGATCAGCGGTTCAGTCCCGAGAAGGGGGGGGAAACCAAAGGTGGGGCTCGAGCAGAGAGAGAGAGGCGCAATCTTGTCAGGGTGTGCTTATTGACGCCGACGCCGTCGTCTGCTGGACAAGACTGCCAATTCTGTCTAGTGTTCGCCCAGTTTTGGACACAACACAACGGTGCGTGTGGTGGTTGCGCAATTTCGACAATCTTCTTTGTGTGTGTGCCTCGAATGAAGTAGTATGTCGTCAACCGAGTTGGGATCTGAAGTGTATAGCACCCGTGGTTGGTGGTGGTGGTGGTGGTCGTCGTCGTCGTCTTATCAGATCCTGCCGCCAACCCTGCATAGCGTCGATTGGCGCTGGACCCTGACGTTCCCATGGCGCGGATGGCGAAACCCCCAACAAAAAAATTCTCGCAGATGGGCGCTCAGGATGCGAGCGAAGCTTGCAGCGAAGCCATGTATGAGGCGGTAGGTGGTCGAGCCCTGTCTGATGTTGCAACGCAGCACAACAGCACCATCACCATCACCATCACCATAACCATGGCTAGTATCGGCGTGCAACTTCATCAACATCAACTAAGCTCCGTGATCCTGGAGGAGAATGCAGTGTACCCACCACACTACACGGACTGATATGAGAAAACATCATGCCAGGGAATGCTCCCTTTATTGTACGTCTACACTGCCGTGACTGTGGAGCTATCGAGGCGTAGTTGGAACGGAGTGCAGTAGTCGACGGCCTGGACAGGAGCAGATGTCGAGCTCTCGATATTGTAGACCCACACACCTTGATGCTATCGCGAGACCCTGACCAGGGATGTGTGCGCTAGCGTGCTGCAGGACATGCGTCCTGGTCTTGGTGTTGATGCGCCATGCATTGCTCCTGCAAGTGCGTGCAATTTTCGAGAGCATGGCCGCTTCGGGGCCGCGCAAAGATGTATGATTGCGAATCTGCCGTCAACGGCGCTTGTTGACGATTGTCGCCATGGAGCCACATTTGTCGCCGTAGAGCCACAATGCCGAGAGCGACCGTTGCGTCGTACATGCCCGGCAACGGCTGCGATGACTTCGGAACGAGCGTTGCACGGAGCGGTGACACCAGAACGGTCTCTGGACTGCAATGTGCATAGACCCTTGTGCATCGCTGTCTCGACTAGCATGATGTGAGAGGACTCGCCTCGCAGTCGCAGCCCAACATGTGCGACGTCCAGTATCGCCGTGTCGGACTTCGCTCGAACCGCGATAATATCCCACGACGCTGTGTGAACGAGTCTATACTGTGGACTCGGCCTCGGACTTCATCTCAGCAGACCCTGAGGGACTGCTGTTGCGGGGAACCTGGTGTAATTACTGTATGACTTTCCTCGGACGAACAAGAACATCTCCGTGCCAGCAGCGTCCGGAAGAGTCCCTTGTTGTCTGTAGAGAAAGAAGTACAGCATGATCTGACGTGAGTGGGGTGATGCTTGCTCTATCTCTCTCCCAGGCAGTTGTGGGAGGCTCTGACCGCACTACGCAAATGTGCAGCTGAACCCTGCTGATTGAAGGGATACTTCGCGTCGAGCTGGATGGCGCGGGTGAGGTGATTGGCGAGTGAGTTTACTTGGAGATACGGCGCGCGCGACACTTGTATTCCTACATCATTTCAGTGCTTGCACTCCCGCTCAGACGTCCAGTTTCACACAAATGATGACATCGGTATCAAAAACGCTCGCAGTGACCTTATGCAGGGAGATGTTGGACATCAGACGCTGGAGGCATGGTCGGTGAACCTCTGGACGGGAGAAATGTAAAATTCACAATCACGTGGAATCAATCTCGCACGTGACTAGTCCTGCTGAGTAATGGCGATTCTATCAGCCACTGCCAAGTGCGTGCACAGACCACTCGACTTTCTGAAGCTCGAGCTCTCAAACAACATCATGAGGATCATCGTCATCTCCATGTTCACGAGAGACTTCATTCCTAACCGTTGCCTTTCAATCACAAAACCCAGAACCCAGGTTAGCCCGGACCTTCAACTCCATCGCATCGATCACCTTTGCTAATCCCTCGTCCAGGCCACACTCTCTTTACCATCATCACCACCATGGCCCGATCAAGAGCACTGCTACGCGCAGCACTCTCCCTCCACGCACCACGACCCATCCTGTCTCGCACCCCCCGAGCCCTCCGCCTACACTCCTTGCAGCCCTCCCTACACTTTGGACGACGCCTCCAGTCCACATCCGCATCACCGTCAACATCAACATCAACCTCAACATCCACAACACCCACAACACCCACATCACCCACAGCACCCCAACCCCCACCCCACCTCTCGCCCGGTGAACTGCACATTTACAACAAAGTCCAGCGCGCACTCGACCCCGCCAAGCTCGAAGTTCAGGACATCTCTGGCGGCTGCGGCTCCATGTACGCGCTCGAGATTGAATCCGCGCGCTTCGCCGGCCTGCCAGTGATGAAGCAGCACAGGCTTGTGAATGCGGTGTTGGCCGAGGAGATCAAGTCGTGGCATGGCGTGCAGTTGAGGACGAGGGCGCCGTGAAAGTTTCCCCCCCTCCTACCAATCTTTGGTGCTGACTGGTGTTTCTTCCTTGGGGGCGGGGGTGACGTCGTCGGTGGATCGCGCCGTCTGTATAGGAATAGGAATTGCGCTTTTGGTTGAATGTAGTGGTGGAGCCGTATATAGGACAAGGCTCGAGATAGATGGTTAGTGTCGCCGGGACAAGAGTCGTAGGAAGGGCATGGCGAGACAGAGAGTATCGAAGGGTTTGGATGAGGGGACATGCGAGCCACTGTGTAAAGCAGCAGCAGCAAACAACAGAACTGTGTCAGTACTTGGAGAAATGGTGGAGTGTGCATCGATAGGTACTATGTGCAGCGATTCTACACACGATTACAGAAGATCGGAGCGCGACTTACGGCCGCAATCGCATACTCTCTGTCAGAACGTATCAGTCTCCGCTCTTGGATAGAATGTATCAACACGAGTCAACGTCATTTCACACTGCACACACCAATAAATCGTATCTGCATATGTGCTTTGTATCATCACCTTGCGGCTCAAGGCGAGCCACTACCATATCTTGTCGTCCTTCCCTCAAGACGACCGTCTCCCATGACCACCGTTGCCTCCTTTCCAGTACAAGATTTGGAGACAGGCGAACGGTCGAGAAAATAATCAGATAAAGAACGCCAACATGTTTCTCCATTCCTCTGTCCTGCATGTTTCCCATTTCATGCGAGGCACGTTACATGTGCACCAGTGCTATGCATTCTCGTCGTACGGCTCACTCAGCATTCGAGATTATGACGTCGTAAGATGTTCCAAGTGAGCCATTAGAACGGCTGGCTGGATCTAGAAAATGAAACCGGAACGCCACGCTAAGAAACTCGCCCCTCTGCATGCATCCATGCAGCCTGGGCGATGCCGAAGTGACCATGGGAGTCTTTTTTGTACATAAGTGTAACCAGGTATGGTTTGCGTCCAAGAGTCTATTCGAGGAGAGAGATTATGGTATATCATCTGCAAAGTCAGACTCGCTGCCGAAATCAGAGTTTTCGAAGGCTTCTGTTATATGTGTTAGATTGTATGTCTTCTTGCTTGCCGCACTTCATATATGCTCAACACTGACCATTGCCAGAAACTAAGGTGTCGTCTTCTTCGACTGGCCATACCGCCAGGATCTGATCGATTTCTACTGGTTCGTCAGTGGCTACCATGCGAAAAGAAAATTGGGAAGGAGAGGGTTGACGAAAGGGGGAGCGCTTACGATTTTGCCATTGGAAGATTGAGTTTCGATCGTCTACTTCCTGGTACTGCTCGGCATCAGGCTCGTCCGAGCCAGCAAGGCTGTCGAGAGTCTCTATACATTCGCTCAAGGTCTGCTGAAATTCATACATTGCATTCCGCGAAGCGCCGTTTCGCGTCTCGAGGCCGAGTTTGCGGATCAACACTCTGATCAAATCTCGGAGGGCCTTGTATTTGAGCTCGTTTGATCTCCTGGTTCGTTCAGAGATGGGTATATTGAAGATCACGCTCAGAAGTGTTCGAGCGCGCTTTCGAACCCATTCTTCGTCATGAAGTAGGAAGCCAGGGCCCCAGAGCGGAATCAGCCGGATCACGCGCTGATAGAAGAAGTCTGGATCGGTGTCATCGTACAATCGCTCATTTTGGATCTCGAGAAGATCCGCGAAAAATGAGACATAGGCCATGCCAACACACGGTTGCTGCGTTGAGACACTCTCTGCCACAAGTCTCATCAATTCGTTGATCAGGTTAGAGCGGTGGCAGCTCTGACAGTACCAGACCGCAGCTCTGATATATGGCTCAGAGAAGGGCCAGTTGAGATCGCAGACATTGACAAGAATGGACTTGTGCAGATGATCAAGCCTGCCGAAAGGGGGATGGGCCTCCAAGAACATGGAGAGGAGTTTGCCGGGAGCGAAATCCGTTTGGTCGCGCTCCTTTGATCTATCCCACAAATCCAGCGCTTTGCCCAGGACCGTAAGCACGCTATCATCATCATGGTAGTGACTCAGGTGGGTGAGTTCTGATTTCGAAAGAGGGAATCGCATAGTCGATGAGTCGTACGAGGCTATGTCTCGCTCCTTGTCTGGTATGATGGCGGCTCGGAGATTAATCGCAGTGAGAAGTTCGTGGACCAGCTCAATCAGCTTGTTGTAAATATTGCGCTTCTTCTCCAGAACAGTGGCGATCCCGTCCCAACGTTGCTGTGCTCTTTTGCTCACGCTACCAGCCAGGATCTCCAGGCCGAGAAGGAGGACACCTTCAGTAAGGATCAAAGCTCTCTCACCGAAACGATCTTCTCCAACACACAGTTCGAGAATCGTTCCAAAGATGTCGTCCCAGCCCCGTGTACTGTTCAACAGCTGGTAGTGAATGATATTGACAAGCCTGGCAACAACATTGCCTATCAGACCGACATTTTCGATTTTGAGATATCCGTCACTGAATTTGAGGCCGTATAAGTCACGGTCTTGCGTGCGCAAGATCTTCAAGGCTTCAAGAAGGAGCAGACGTGTTTTCGTACGAACTTTCGGATAAGGGCATCTGAACAACAAGTCATGTATGGTGTTCTCGTAGACCAATGCCTGGAGCAGATTGGCGCAGCACCTGATACAGCCATTGATAGACTCTCGGAGAAGCTTGCCGATTTCGTCCAGTTCTGGGAGATCCCTGTTCCTGGCAACAACTTGTCTGACGTACTGAATGGTGACAAACAAGGCAGCCTTCTCCATCCCATGATTCTCCGAGCACCCGCCGGCGTATAGAACGTTTCGCTGATGATGGAACAATTGTTTGATAAATTTTGCGTGATTAGGGTCGAACACGCCATGGATTCGCACGACACTCTCATTGTCTGCAGCAATATCTTCCTCGAGCGTAGGGGGTATTGGGACTTTTTGTGGACCACTGGCCGAAGCCCGCAGTGCTTTCTGTTCAGCAACGATGGTGCTTGTGCGTTGGTAGAATAGCATGTAAGCACTGAATTGCTTGCATCGAGGCCCGGACTGATTCTGTGTGTAGGCCTCTTCAGAAAATCCACCAAATCCCATGGATGATATCATTTGCGCTTGCAACTCCGTGACATCCCTATCATTAAATTCCAGCCAGGTCGGCGGGCCAGAAGACCCAGAAGGACGCTCTCGGATTAAGGAATAATAGTGGCCACCTTCCGCCGTGCCTTGGTGAATCAGGACTCCCACGAGCTCAAAAACATCGGGCGTTGTCGGTACATCAGGATGCGACAGATGCTTGACATTGTAAGGGCTGACATCAAGCTTGTCGGGGAACTCAAAGAGATCATCGATCTTGGCCCTGGTCATGTTTGTCAAGTCGAAGTCAAATCGCTTCAGGTGCAGGATGAGATTGTCTGGAACTTCCTTGAGACAGGTTCTTTTGACAGCGTCAACGAACTTGCCACCGCACTTTTCACACTTGTATTTGTTGTCGCCTTCCATGACGTCGCCTTGGACGTAAGATTGTAGGCTGTCCATCAAGTTTGGCTTCCCTTTGACGTCGCATTGAACAACAAAGAAGCTTTCTTCTCTTTCTGATACGTGCTCGCACTCGTGTGACTTGATTTGAGTTACGGTCTTGCCGCCATAGAAAGATCGGAAGTGCTGTTTCGCATTATTGGAAAGCATTTGTTGCTCCCATTGATCAAACAAGAGGTTATAAAACTCGTCTGCGTCCATCTGGACGGTGATGTCAATTGATTCACCATCGATGCCACGGACACACGCTGCGAAGTCCCTTGGGTCTGCTGCTTTCGCATAGCTGTTTTGTAAGTGAGCAAAGAGCTTTTGAGTCTCAGCGAGCAGGCGCTGCGAGCCTGTGGATTCGGTGATATGCATGTTGAGCATGAATCTGCGAAATTCTCGATTCATGAAAAGCTGAGTCATAAGAGAGTTCATGTAACATATGTTGCGAGGGTTGTAGACCCCCACGTAGCCTGTGCATGAGCGAATCTCATCGTCCCGGTCGAACATGTAGCTTCTCCTATCCAGAACGGGCTCCGAATCAAGGGTATGAGGTAGTAAATCGGTATAGATTTGTTCGCATGCTTCGGAGTCTTCACAAAGTATTAGAATCAAGTCATACAGCCCTTTCCGCGTCTCCGTATCCATAACAGGCAACCTGTAGGTTTCTAACACGTCGAAACCATGACGGATGAACAGAAACTTGCTGAACAGCTGATCGATCAAATCATGGGCCTCCAGTGGCTTTTTGTACGACTTTAAAGAAAGCGCACACGCTGAAAGTAGCTTCGTATACCCAGCAACGATATGATCAACCTCGAACCTTCCGACTATCTCTTTATGTTCGTAATTGAGCAGACGAAGTGACCACTTTTCAAACAGTGACTTGAGCTCTGCCTCGTCCCGAGTCTGCTCATCGTATTTTCGGAAGACAATATCTGCGATCATGAATAGCTGACCACTTTGCTTAGGATACACCTCGCTGTCTGAGACAATACCGGATAAAGTCTGCCAGATCACCTTGATTATCTCCGACGTTGATATCGATTGGGCTACGGAGGACTCGGTGCACACACTTTCGATGGCCCTCCCACACTCCATTCGTACAGCGATCCGCGTATCTTCCAATAGCAGCTGCCGCAAAAGAGCCGAGATGTTTGCGGCATCCGTAAATGTGTTCCAGACTTTGATGCTGTGCAAGCAAGCCTCCAAGATTGTACTGAGACACCAGCATACAAGCCTGACCTCAGTTGGCAGGGAAAGTGCGGACTTGATCAACTCAACCAAACCTGCCACGAACGCGGCTTCATCACCGAAATAATCCACTGGCTCGCCATCAAACGGCCGTTGCTTCATGAACATAAGAGTCGTTTCGAGGAATAAAGCCACTGTGGACGGGGCACCTTGTTGCTTGAATGTGCGGTCGATGAGTGGGTTGTGGACCAGGGTGTGGCTTAGTATCTTGATCGTAGCCTTGACGTAGTCTTTTTCGACCGTGCCTTGCTTAAATTGAGACTGCAAGCAAGTACCCAGAGCACGGCAATTGTATCTGGCAGCAAATGGTCTAGCGGCCGGAAAAATCTGAGCCGCGTCATTATGCCCGTGCGGGTCTACAATGACCACAGATTCAACAGCGGCAAACTGACTCAGAAAGGACGATGTAGATTCACTGACAAAGTCGTCGCTGTCCAAGTACTGATACAAATCCTCGAAATGTGCCATAGTCGTTTGCTCAAACTTCGACAGACCGGAGCTGCTATGTGGTTGGACCACATCTGGTTGACTTCTGATTAACAGCCAGTCGGTGAGGCCTTGCATCTCCTTGATGGTCTTGGAGGCTTGTATATCGAGATCAAGATCTGTGCCTCGGGCTATCACTCTGAAACACGAAAGTCCGGTGATTTGGGTCAAGCGATCTTTCAGATTTCGCAGAGTATCGTCTCCTCCAATGGTCAATCGTTTGATTGGGCTTTCCTGGCCGTGGAATACTTGGAATTGAATAGTGACGGGATCTCCCGTGATGGGCAAATCGGGTGTGATAGGTCGCTGTTCAGACGCGGCGGGCCGTGGATAGAATTCTGATTTCAGTCGTAACATCGACACGAATGTACCCATAAATAGCAGCGTCCGCGTGAAAGTCAGCTCGTGGCTGTGAAGATCAGTGCGTTGGTGCGGGGAGTCCACAAGCATGCTCTCTCCTTTTTCTCTGATAGCAGCAAAGGCCGGACCTAGACGATCCAAACACTCATTGGCGAGAGCTACGTGGGAATCCTCCACAGCCTCCAAGGTCACGCTCGGCGCTTTGAGTATCTCAATATAACGACCGGCCAGAATTTTGGATGTTGAGGTTTCGATGGTACCGTTTGGAGCGGTCACTATCAGTCGCCATAATAGGCTCGCATTTGGGATCTCAACTACCGCCCCTGGACGCCATTCATTCATAAACTTTTTCCAGGCGAATTCGGTGATATGTGTGACAAAGTCGAAGAAGCAAGTCGTGAAATAGACAGGTTCGAGCTTCGGTACGAAATGCTCAAGAAGCTTTTTCAAGAACATATTTTCCGAGTCAAACTTTGCAAGTTCGCAGAACTTTCGCCAGGCCAGATCTCGAAGCATATTGTTGAGAGCACCTCGACCCAGGATAGCGCACCACAACGTCTCGAATAGATCGTCTGATATCGACTGTGCGTCACGCTGTATGATGTACACAAGTAAATCCAGGCGGCTGTTGAGGGCTGGGACTTGCATATGGTGCGACGGCTTGGACTGTTCGCGTTTGACGAAGGCGCAGATTTCCGGTACAAGATAGCGTGCCAATTCCAAGTCTTGTGTCAATATTTTTGCATCATCGGAAAATGACAACGCAGCCACGGCTTGAATAGCGTGAATGTCCGCCAATGCATCTTCATCCTGGTTGCGTATTCTTTGCACGCTAGAATCAAGTATCCTTGCACGCTCTGCAATCGGAAGCGTTGTCGAAAACGCTCGCAGTTGCATTGCTGCTTCCTTGCTAATGCTTTCTCTTCTATGTGCAGGCTTTGCATACGGCGACGTTTCTCGAACCATTTCGAAACAGATACGATAAGGATTGCTTCGAGGATCGACCGCATTCCAGTTGATAGCGTCATGTGCTTCCTGTGGATGAGGAGCAAGCTTCGAGCACAGACTACGAAAGACAAGAAGCATCTCATTCGACATGTCTTGTATTGGTAATGTTCCAAACTTTTCGCTCAAAATATAGAGCGCCTGCCGAGGTTGCATTAGGTGTATTATCGAGCCTAGCATATGTATCATCGCTGACACGACGCGAGGATCCTGACTGGTTGTTATGGTACGCCAGATCTTGTCCGTTTCAGTCTCGGTGTAGCGGTGGGTCACTACGAGGAAGCCAACTATGTTGCCGCTTCTTTGGATAAGCTGGGGGTGCGAATCAACGCCCACAATGTAGTCAATTATTTTCAGCTGTAGCAATAGCCCAGCTACGTACTGGAGCAGAGGATGTTGCCCATCATTGCCGGAGGACTTGTAGAGATTAACAAGACAGAGGTCCATTTCGATGACGCATGCTACGCGGAGCTCCATCCTGCCCTTGGTGATATATTTGTGGAGTAGTTTATGTCGCCAGGTCTGCGCAACAATGGCAGGTAGCAACTCATTCTCATATGATTTTGTCGCTTCGCCAAGTATCTCTACGCAGAGGTCATTGATGGGGGCAGACGTGACAGGCTGGAAAAGTCCATGTAAAGCGTTCAATAAGAAGTCCGTTCCCATGCTCAATAATTCTTTGTTAAGATCAATTGGAAGTACTCTGCCCACCTCTTGCAGTTCTTTATCAAGTCCTCGGAACACATCTATGAGCTCAGACCTTACCATCGATATCTCATCTGCCTGAAAGCATGGTGTCGATGAATTTTGCACATATGATAAGATGTTATTGAATATCCGGAAGCAATCAACCATCGTGCGACTGTTGACCCGCCCATGGCAAGTCGTGAGGAACCCACATAGGTGGCGCAGACCATTCGTAGGAGCTTTGACGAAGTTGCATGCAATCCTTTGACAAGTCTCGGTGACGTCTAGCGGATCGCTTAGACGGCCCAACGTTCGTAGCAAAGGAGTTGGTGTGTCATGAAGGAAGAAACCGGCTAGAGTCCTTACATGCCTAAATATGTGAAGATATTGTTGGGTCTGAAAAGGATATGACGGTGGAAATTGGTATAACAAGGCTGTGTCGACCTGAAGAAGATAGGAGAACAGCAACATGTAACTTGACATGTATTCTTCCAATCTGTCTCGCAATATATCTGTGTCGAAGACACGACCAGAGACAGGAATGCTCGTTCGATTAGACAACACATGTGTCATTTTACCCATGTAGTCCCAGATCTGGTGGTTCTCGGGGATGATTGAGAATGGTTGATAAGCCGCGAGTTCCTGAAGCCAGCCCGCAAGCTTCAATAGATGCGACGTGTCAAACTTGTCCGCTCCAAAGTGCTCAACAACTATCTTCAGTATGTCCGTCAGGTCAGTTTCAGATGCTTCGTCGCGGTATGGAAAGTGGGCGAAAAAGACTGCGGGGTCGCGTTCGTCGCTGTCGATTTCTATGACCGTCGGCTCAACGTCTTCCACCATGTCTTCGACCTCGAGTTCGATAACTGGACTGTCCGTGGGCGACAGTGAGGGACTGGTTTGCGCGCGATTCGGCGTGTAAGGAGGACTAGCACCCGGCTCGATATTTGGGCTGGTCCCATTCTCAGAAAGCTGTGACATGTGTTCTGTGGCTGTGACGGACGCATCTCCTTTCGACGAAGGCATAGAATTCGTTCGTACGTTTATGGTGACTCGTGCTTGAGGGGTTGTAGGAAGGATCGCTTCGGGTTGCGATTCGATTCGCTGCGTGGGGGAGGTAGGAACGGCCGGGGGGGTGTGAAGTTCGGTATGCTTCAAGACAGGGGAAATTGGGTCTTCAGAAGTGCCTCGGATGGCTCTAGGTCCACTGTCGAGGCGCGCACGTTTCCGTGAAGGGGAGAAATCAGCCTTGCCCATAGATGCGCGGCTTGGGAGTGAAGCGGGCTCGGAGGTCGCAGCGCGGGGAGGAGTTGTAACAGGCTCCATTAGAGCATATTCGTTGGCAGGACAGTAGCAAGCAGAGGGTAGGAAAGAGTGACTCGTATCCAAAAGGCCGAACAGCGCCCAAGTGAGGGAGAAGAATAGAACGGAGAGTGAAGCAGCTCGAAGCACAGAGTGATACGAATTCTAGCTTATGTGGATGCCTTAGTACTCGACGCACCGGTGCATTGACGCGAGACAGCTTGCATTGAGGGTGTATAAATTTGCGAGGAGAATGCTGTGGCCACTGCAAGAAGAAGAAGAAGAAGAAGAAGAAGAAGAAGAAGAAGAAGAAGAAGAAGAAGAAGAAGCAAAGGATGACAGGTACAGAAAGTTGGCCAAAGGTATTTCTACAGCCCTCAAGACTGTCGTGAATAAACAGGCACACACTGATATGTACTGCGCAGCCGGCAACAGTAAATTGTTCGGAGCTCTTTTTCGACAATCAACACTTCAGCCCAGAGCAAGCGACGCGTTCGCGAATTGAGGGGCAGTAGGTGCACGGATCGCATAGTGCTGCCTGAATCCCTGCTTGGACCCCAGCTGTCGGCGGCGTGAGGTCATTCTTTGGAGTTTTAACGCTCTGAACGGATCAGTCCGGAAGTCTGAGAAGTACGCTGGCTTCACCCCATGCATGCCCTGGAATGCCTACCTCATAAGTACCTGTTATGCCTTCACTTTAAGTTCTAGATAATTCATCATTTGGATATTGATGTCTGTACCGCCCGAGCAAGACAGATTTCCTTATGGGCATCGTCTAAACCTAGTGTCCTTCATTCACACCATCACACACGCCACATTATGATTCCACAGCAATGCATGCAGAGCTGTAACAACCGCCAAACACAGACCTTTTTGGTCATGTTTTCGCTCCTTATTCACCGCGTCTCACCATCAGATCGTTGAACGATGTTCTCACTCTTCACCAGCTTCTCGATGCCTTCTGCTACAGCCTTTGCGTCTTCTTCTGTCTTCAATTCTACTTCACTCTTACCCAGTGTGTCCAACGTGCCAAAAAGCCACAGTTCTTGTAGCTGACGCGTTAGTTGAAGAGTGTCTTCTGCTACCCGGACCTGAGGACATTATCAGCACATCTTCCATGTGACACCAGCCATGTATCAGCGTAGAAACTCTGATCAGAGATAAATTAATCCAGCCTTCTCATATATGTTAAGAAATCGATTAGGTGCTTACCAGGGCATTCGTTTCCACGCCCATCATCATCTCGACAGTGCCAGTCGTCGCCTTATCCGTGCTGTCCATAGGCAGGAGCGCAAGCATATTCTCGAACCGCCGTATATACGCCTCTGTTAGCTTGCTGACACGACCTAAACCATTCGTCAGCCATCAAGATACCTCCATGCATTCGAAATGGCTACCATTTATTGCGTGTGCATTTCGGTTCGCCGGATTCATGATTGAATTTCGACTTGACAACCGTAGTTCCGGGGACCAAATTTGTTACAGCCAGCACAAGAACCGTACTTTAACACCTAGGTGTACAGGTCGGTGTCAGTGCATGAATTGAACGTTCAAGGGAAGGACGTGACTGTGGGATGTGCATGGTCACGTGAGCACGTTCCACCAAACCCGGTGCACGGACACCGTTTTGGTGTACCGTTCTCAGAGACTATCACGCGCGAGTCATTCATCTCTGGATATTCAACGATTTCAGTGAATGGTGGACACGTACAGCACAGGTATTGGATTGAACTGAGTAACGGCTTCCAATTTAGTGTTCAGACGATAAACATGAGGAGTGCTTTCGCAGACGATAAACAAAAGTAATGGAGACAACACCATCCTACGTGTAACTGTGACTCTCAGCCCTGATAGTGAAAACGCATAATCCTATGCAGTACACAGCACTCATCAGCGGTAAGTCAACCAGTCAGGTTTGGATCCCTAATCGGAGTCCTCCTCCTCGGATTCGGCGGTTTCAAGCCACTTCATGAATTGATCTGCGGACTTGCGGACTTTGCGACTGGTCGACATATCCACATACTTCTTACTGGCTTTTGATCCCCAACCAGTAAAGACCTCCTCAGTAACGAGATCGTTCTCATAGTACTTCATCATGATGGCTGATACTTGGGGGATCAGGGCCGGCTTGTCAATCCCGACAAATCGCTCAGTGCCGCCAAGCAACGCCTTTTCGTGGCGCTCGGAGGTAATCATCTACGATTAAGTGAGCATTCATTCAGCAAACGAGATGCGTGAATCTGACCTTCTTTAGCATACCAGCGCGGCTGTCAATTTGTTTGACGATGCCTTCGTCAAAGATAGTCTGCGCCAGAACGGTAAGAGTCTTGTACTTCTTCTCAATACCAAATTCCTTTGCCTTGACATAGATGTCCACATCTTTCACCTTAGCAACGCCTCCTTTGCCTTCAGCCTCCTTGATAATCCAGCTGCCTAGTTGGTCGTACACATTGTTTCCGCCTTCCTCGTCATCTTCATCACCTCCATTGGCGATGACAGTGCGCTTCAAATCGTCAGCGAGCTGATCCGCGCGAGCTTTGACTGCAGCCTCGGACGTATCGACTGTCCATTCGACCTCCTTATTCTCCTCGATTTCGATGTTCTTGGCCTCGCTATTGATGCGACGAGTCAATTCGTCGTCGCTGTTGGCCTCGACCTCAACATCGCCATTCTCTTCCGCGTTATCGGAGTTGCTATCGTGTGGAGAACCGTCATTTGATCCTTCCTCGTGTTCATGCTGTTCGCGCTCTTTACGAGCCTTGCGTTCGGCCTTCTTGTTGGACTTGTCCTTCTTGCCTTTCTTTGGGGCTTGCTTGAGAATAAAGGAACTGAGCTTCTGGCGAAGGTCTACGTCGGAGCGCTCGCCACAGGCCTTACATTTGAGGATGATACGACCTTCTGGGAAGGACATGTCAGTCTCAGGGTTCTTGCACTTCTTGCATAGCACGAATTTATTGATGAATCCGTCCAGATGATCTTGGAGCTTGCTGGCCTCATGGGCGCCATTGATGATCCATCGGTCATCCGAAGGATTGGTGTTGGTCTGGGCACCAAGCTCGAAGCCAAAGTATTTGATGATATCTGGTGGTGATGAAGTCAGCGAAACTCGGGAAGGAAGGGGGTGGTTGGGTCACTTACGGCCAGGCTCACGAGCAAGAGAGTGGGCAACGCTGCTCAAGTTGACTATAACAGTCTTGATGCCATTACCTTTGCCCTCAATCTTGGACTGGATGCGTTCCATCTTGTAGCGGTAGAAGGGGTCGGAAATATCCCGACGAATGTTGACGGTAGCCATGATTGCAATATGACGGAGAGAGAACTAGAGTTAACAAGAGGATAGCGGACGTGACAGCTGAGGAAGTTCGGAGAACACGGTTTCGGGTAGCAAAGACATGCAGTAGACAATACTACTACGTGCTGGGGTTTCGGGAGTAGTCTTGAAGGCAGGACGTTGTAAGGTGAGTGTAATGAAGGGTTACCCGTTGACGAGATGAGGATGACTGGGCGGTTTTTTCGATATACGAAATGATTGCAGCTTGAGCGGCGGTTCGTGTCTGAAAGCGTTCGCGGGAGACGAATACATAAACCGCAATATTCGATATCTTCTGGCGTGTACTGTTGGTTGGTCCTGGGGGTGCAGATAGGAGGACGGAGAGTGGCGAGGACGAAATTGCCGCTCTCTATTGATATGCGATATTCGATGTGAGACACAGGGTGGATGGATGGATGGATGGATGTATAGTTGTAGCTATAAGGCTAGGATGGTTGACACACAGAGAGTGTATTGAGCAGTGGTTGAAAAGTCGAGTGGGAAGATTTTGGGGGGGATGTGGTGAAGAAGGAGAGGGAGGGCGGATGTGGAAAGCAATTAGTAGTAGTGGTATTGTTTTAGGCGACGCACCTGGCTCGTGCGGCGGACACTCACTGGGCGGAGGGCGACAAGGGAAAGTTTGAACCTGGAAGGGGGACAAAGCAACTATCTTTTCTCTTTTCTCTTTTCTCTTCTCTCCGCCGGCTGACAACCATTCACCTGCCACACGTGTGGTGTTTACTAAGGAGTGTCTTGCTCCGCTACGCTATTACATAGGACAATCAGCCTCTTCCTACAGCTGCTTGTGAAAGGCCATCATCATTTGCCGCCCGTTGATGCTTGCTGTTCGCGCATGCAGTTGCGTAAACTCCGGGTATCGCTGCATGTTTTCTCGCTTGTTTGCTGTTACCATCAGCACACGTATCTTCTAGGGACTGAGTCTGCGGCTACCTTACACCGCTGGGTGGTTCTGCTTGCACATAGTAAGGAGAGTAGGTTCGACTTTAATGGCGATTCGTACTGGTCGACTTCTCGGAATGCGCTGCTTTTCATCAAGACTGCTCATACAGCATATGCCTCTTGAATGGACTACTAGATACATAGTATCGTCGTGGCCACGTTTGTGATGTCAGTCCAATGGTCTAATTTGCGCCCGTGACCCACCAGCACAAAGACGCCTTGTTTCGCTCTTTCTTCTCTGCATCATCTCAATACAGCATTTGCCATGAAGGTCGACTATTCTTTGTACTTGGTCACTGACTCAACCCAAGGAATTCTTGGTGATCGGGATTTGACATCTGTCGTCCAGGCTGCCGTGGAGGGAGGCAAGTCGGAAGCCCCTCCTCGTCTTAGCCGCAATTCTGATCGGGTCTCGTAGGCGTCACCGTCGTTCAATATCGCGACAAGACTTCAGGTACTGCAGAGCTGATACGGACAGCCAAGAAGCTGCACCAGGTCACAAAGGCTGCCTCCATTCCATTGTTGATTAATGATCGCCTCGACGTTGCCCTTGCTATGGGCGCCGAAGGCGTCCACATCGGACAAGACGATATTGGTGTGCATAATCTAGCTGTTTCTTTCTGTATGCATTCTGACTATTTCAAGACCTGCCAACGGCGCGTAGACTCTTAGGAAAAGCCGCCATCATCGGCGTGACTGCTAATTCGGTCCAAGAAGCCGTCAAAGCCGTCGAAGATGGAGCAGACTACTTAGGCATAGGAACAGTATATGCTACGCCAACGTGAGTGACCTCATCCATGCAGAGAAGTTTACTAAGGGATATTAAAGGAAAGAGGATACAAAGTCAATCATCGGACCTGCTGGAGTTCGAGACATTTTGACTGAAATTGCCGCTATCAGCGACAATGTTGCTACAGTTTGCATCGGAGGCATTAATGCGTCCAATATACAGCGAGTCCTGTACCAATCGCAATCAAGGCTTAATTCCCTGGATGGAGTCGCTGTAGTCAGTGCCATAATGGCCTCAAGCGACCCTACAGGAGCGGCACGAACCCTGAGGAGCCTAATCGCAACACAACCTCTCTTCGCAACCATACAAGCATCCAATGCTCTCATAACCAACGTCGTCAAGATAGAAGGTCCTAGAATCATCCAAGCCCTGGTTACTCAATCACCACTATGTCACAACATGACCAATTTGGTCGTCCAGAACTTCGCCGCCAATGTTGCCCTCGCCATTGGCGCAAGCCCTATCATGTCCAACAATGGCGCCGAGGCCGCGGATTTAGCAAAACTAGGTGGGTCGCTCGTCGTAAACATGGGAACCGTGACTTCTGACGGTCTATCCAACTATCTGCAAGCCCTCCGCGCATACAACGCTGTCGGTGGGCCCACTCTTTTCGATCCTGTTGGCGCCGGTGCAACGCAGCAGCGCCGTGACGCGGTCAAGACACTGATGGCAGGAGGGTATTTCGACGTCATAAAAGGAAACGAGGGAGAGATCAAGACTGTGGCAGGAATGGCTGGTGCACAGCAGCGAGGTGTGGATAGTGGTGCAAGCACGCTAAGTCTCGAGGAGAAGGCGAGGCTCGTTCAACAGCTTGCTACGAGAGAACGGAACATAGTTCTAATGACTGGAAAAGTCGATGTGATCAGTGATGGCCGTCGGACGTATGCGATCTCTAACGGGCATGAGCTCTTGGGTAGTATCACTGGGAGTGGATGCACGCTTGGTACGACTATCGCGTCTGTCCTTGCTGTGCATAGATCCGACAAGCTCCTGGCTGCTGTTACCGGAATCTTACTATATGAGATTGCTGCTGAACAGGCTGTATCTTGTGGAAATGCCCATGGGCCCGGCACGTTCATACCTGCGTTTTTGGATAGACTATACCATATCAGGACCGTTGACGTACCAGCTGGAACAGGGTTTGAGAACGCAAAGATTAAAAATATTATTGCGTAGTACAGTGTTCTGACAACTGCTTTGAGCCAGTCATTATACTTCGCGTGTCATATGTGCATGGAGACTCGCATCACTGACCCCTACGTACCGTACCATGAACCAACACACCTCAACGACCAGACTCCGCTCATCGTCTATTGCATTGCATTCACTTGTCTCTGCCCGTCAGGGCAACTGAAATACGGCCTGTTGGCTACGAGATAGATGACCAGCATTGGTCAGAGTATTGTGTGTTTCGCAAGCCCATGCGTTTAGAGCGAAAGACCCCTTCCATTGTTTAGTACATGGAACCTGGTCGACAGTCTAGGCCAGGAGAAGGTATACAATATTCACTAGCTAATCGAAACACAGTGTATACTGCCTAGCCCGCGTATACTGCAAACTAGCCATAATATACATAGAACAAAACGCCATCGTGGGAAAATTATGGTGACTGTCGGATGAAGATCACGGAGTAGCATAGGGTATGAGTGTAGATTTTAGGTATTGTGGGAAAACATCTGCCAAATCATCAATCGAAGAAACAAAAATGCTTCGGGAATCAGGTCTTCGCACAATCTACGGTGTATGAGTGTCGCGGGTGAAGTGAGGAAGGGAAACCTAAAGAGCATTGTTTTCTTGCAACTCGCAATGACATCAAAGGAGGCCACGTAGGTTCTATTTTGCCATCTGTTGACTAATAGAAGAGTGTTTAGGGAAAGGGAAAACGTTTTTTGTATAATGTGGAGCCTCCCAAAAAGCTACAAAGGGTAAGGAGATGGAACAGGGTACTAGGGATTGTCATCGATACAGTCTACAACGCCCCCTGATTGGGTATCTGTCGGGTCTTGGCCACGTTTCTAGCCTCACCTTACAGCTTCAAAATTGTACTCTGTGAGCTGATATATAGCAACCTCAGTGTAACTGACATGGGGGATACATAGACTATGACTGACATCTTGCGACTCAGATCAACACTACAGTATTGATTGTGCACAGGGGGGGAAGCTGACTCTATCTTGGAAGCAGGACACTGCCAGAGAACAATACAGAACACAAGCCAGATAAACCATAGTTTTGATTGCAAGTACGTATCTTTTCAGCTCAACCCAATCTTCTTCTGTGATGTACTCTAGACTCATTTCCAACCTAGAGACGCGTAACCTATCATTTAGTCGAATTTGACAGGGAAATAGAATTAGCCAGAGAAACCAATGTAATAGTAAAAAGGTAGTATACACTGATAACCACAAGTAGAAAATTCATTTTATCTACAATCTAGCACTTCCTGGGTTCCCAAGCAGTCAAGTGCTGTATCACGTCCCACCCACAACCTCACATCCTTTCCCAGTTTTTTACTTCTTTACACTCTGAAAAGGACCAGGAAAATCACTCCCACACATATCTCAGCATGGGAAGGAATGCAATGAACACGTAGGAGTCATACCTGTGTTGGCAACGTCTCGTCCCCACTGTCGCACTAATTCCTCTGATGAACACCAACTTCAGAATCTTACGAAAACTATTTCGAACATGTCTCGCATTCTAGCATCAAGCGCTAATGGAGGCGTCTTGAAGACTCATATATGCTACACGTACGTCACCCCTGAGCAGAGAGGAAAGTATTGGAAAATTGAGTGCGTCGGAATTGAGCGGCTTTGTGGCGCAGGTTGAGGGAATGACGGAAGATCGAGTATGCAATAGTAAAAGCGAATGACTGGCCTAGAGGTCATTGATCAGCGTATCCGTGTCTTGCCGAGAGTATAAGTTTGCAACATGATACATAAGAACCAGACGAAATGCACAGTCTAAGGTCGCATGTTTTTCTTTAGCTTGCTTAATTTGCATTCTGCTCTATCTGGGCACAAGTAAGACATGCACTATGCCCACCCCCTCAGTCTTTTCACAGGAACTTTCGAAAACAGCGGCGACAGACCCTCGTGTACAGTATAAGTCATATGTAGGCCTTCCAAGACCAGCCACCTGCACCAGCACCACAGGTTCGAGATCAGAAGAATACACGGACACAAATACAAGCAATACAACAGGCCATAAAGAGCTCGAACTCCCCCGAAACACCGAGCCACCGTATTTGAGTGACAATAATGCAAAAGTGAGTGAAATGTATCGACCACAAGAAACATTCTCAAGCGAGTGACGGGAACATCAAGGATATCCTTCAAGGCTACTCAACATGTATGCAGGAAGTAAAGAAATCAAGTGTGTTGCAGATTGCAATCACGACAGCCAGTGTCGGAGAGCAATATTTCCCGCCGTGACAGTCGTTATATTCGGTCTCGTCTCAAGGACCATATGCAAATCGAAATCTGCTTGGGAAACATACGAGATCGAAATACGCTCGCTCAAGTGATAAGTTCGATCTGTGGTTATCGTTTACTGCCAATGAACAGATGGAAGAAGTCTGCGCTCCTGTGAGAGCTATGCTACGGTATGGCTCACGAGAACGCTGAGCTGAGTTGCTTTTAGCGCTGGATCGTATTAGTTCACAACTTTTGAATCATGAGAGGAGCCAACTTACACGTCCCCTACGCCCAGTGGCTATAGGTTGCTGGGGTTGCTGTTGTATATATGGATTTTGATACTGTTGATACATTGGGTTCATCATTGGGTTGTATCCTGCCTGAGAGAAACCTCCATTGGGCTGAACCATCGATGCTGGCATGCCTGGTGCTCCGAAGCCGTTATTGACTCGAAAATTGCCCATAGTGGGAGCAGTAGCACCGAAGCCGTTCATATGTGGGAATCCACCTCGAGCAGCTAGCATAGCCTGCTGATATTGTAGTTGCTGGGGGGTTGATTGCATTGCATTTTGAGCAAACATTGGATTCCCATTCATCTGGAACTGGTCGACGCCATTGGAGTCCATGCTGCCAGTACGCTGGAGGCCAACATTGGTATCATAGGACATCTGTGCCATTCCCGGAAAGAACTGGCGGTTGGCGTCGTTCCCACCAGGTGCTTGGACATGTTCTGCCTGTCTTGAGCCGGGTCGCGAGCCCTCAGCGCCCCTGGCTGCAGAATGATCGCGCGTACCTCGAGTAGATAGGTTCACCTCGTCCATCAAACGCTTGTAGCCTTGTGCAGGTTGTGCTTTGATGCGAATGAGAACAGTACGAACATTCTGTACTACATCCGGTCGGATCTTCTCGTCAAAAAATGGTGTTGTCAGTACCTTGAAGATCAAAGTGGCGCCACATGCTTGGTCGCTAAGAATGTCCTCCAAGACTTGATCGTTTTGTGAGAAGAATAATGCTTTCAAGATGGTATCACGGGCTTCAGGCTCATTTCGTTGGTTGATAATCTTCAGAACAGTCAGATATGCGACCTTGTGAGTGCAAAGATGTACGAGGTGTGGAACCAGTCGAGGCGCGAGGACTGTCCGTCGTCGTGGGAAAGTACAGGTATCAAGAAACCAGGTCAATAACAGAGCACCATTAGCATTGGTAGCCAATTGTACACTGTGCAGCGCGATAGCAGCGGCGATCATCCTCTGCTGATCTTTAGTGGCATAGTGACTTTCAAGGCAAGCGCGCATTGCTCTTGCGCCGAAACGACCTTGAGCAAGCTCCCACAAACGACTGAGCATAACATCAAAGATGAATTGGTTGAGAGGGAACGAGTATCTCAGGCAGCCCTGCATGACGTAGTTTCCAAACTGATCCAGAAAAAGCGTCACGCCGTAATTCCGAAGACTGTCGACGACCATTTTCATAAGCTCAGGAGTTCGGGCGACGTCAATGATCTTTTGCGCCGCCCAAGTGCCATTTTTGTGAATTCCGATTTCAGCTAGGTGTGGTGCGATCTCGCGCAACATAGCTTCTTTCGTGCTCTCAGAGCAATACTCAAATAGCTTCTGGACCACTGTGTTGCCCAAGTAATCGGAGGACAGCTCGGCAATTTCAGGCAGCATATTCATGGCCACCTCTTCGATTTCGGGCTGAGAGCAGGACTGATTGTCGATTCGCTTGCGTATTTCGCGGAGTCGGGGAGCATCGTGAATACGGTTATGATTTGGTTCTGTACCGGGAGAGATTTCCTTGATCTGCTCATCATTCTGGATAGCTGTATCGACTGCAACGGCGATTCGTGTCTGTTCCTCGTCGTTCGCTCCAAGGTCCTTCACTATGTCGATAATATCGTCTCGAATATCGGGAAGCTTAGGAGTCGTTAGCGGAGCGGCTGTTGCGTCTAAATTGATTCGGTCAACCTGGCCTTGGACAGTGATATTGCCATTATTAGAGGTAACATTATCAGCTTGCCCTTGAGCCTGTGGATCAGGAGATGGAGATGGGTATACACCGTTGTTGCCAGGTGTGACAGATGCACTCTGAACCTTGGCATAGCCAATCCGGACAGGACCAGCGCCAGGGAATATCTCTTTCCCATTGAGCTGTTGCTTCGCTCGAATAGCACTCTCAAGGTTCTCGAAGTTGACGAACCCACAATTCTTGTGCGTAAGAACCCTTGTGGATTCGATGGAACCATAATTGCTGAAGATGACATTCAGAGATGATACGGTGGTAGATGAAGGGATGTTTCCGAGCCAAAGTGCTCTAGTGGGACCTTCCAGGTTGGTTTCGTCACCAACAAGCTCAGGCTTCCCACCCAGTTGCATACCATGCACAGCTTCAGCAAGACCGGTATATTCCACGTCTTCGGAAAAATCACCAGCATTCATGCTGTTTTCGAGCCTCGAGGAAGTTGGCAAGTAATTGCGCATAAGGCGAGTCGGAGTGTCTAAAATGCCAGCAGTCCTAGCACGAGGTCGGTTTTGGCTGGCAAAATTGGCAAACGCTTGCACTTCGAGGTTGTGCTGTCTGACTGCCTCATTTAAGGCCATTGCCTCGGCAGCTGGAGTCATTTGTCCGCTGTAACCGCCATATTCCATCTCCTCGAGCTCGTCGTCTGCGTACTTCTCCTTCGCGTTGACAGAATATGATCGAAAACGGCTATTTTGAAGATTAGCACTAGCTGAACGTTGCTGCTCTAGAAGCATCTCAATATCAGAAGGCGCTAGAGTAGGCCTAAGTTGCTGTGGGGTTTCGGCAAGGCCGAGATAATCTAATGTCTTCACGTCGTTGTCGACCATCGAATCTCTGGAGAAGTGAGATTGGGCTGGAGACGTTGGTGCGTTCGAGGACTGAATGCTGTGCAGAGTGCTTGAACGATTGCGTGCACTTGTATACATATTGAGACCTAGCGCGGACCCAAATGGACTCGGATTGTTTGTCATGAGATTGGGCCTTTGAGGCATGGAACCTGATCTCAGTCTGGCCAAGTATGCATTCACATCTTTCGTGTTGGGAGCTAGATTCTGGAGGAAAACTGAGGTCTCGGTGGGAGTCCCTGGCCCCTGCTGAAATGGACTCGTAGAGGGTGTCGGACGAGAAGTCTTAGGGGGGAGTGTAGGGTAGGCTGAGAGCCCGGGGATGTTTCCGCCAGGCGAAAATCGAGATGGCAGAGTTCCCGCACGAGTACGCTGACGAGCCGGTTGTGGCACATGGCCATCTGAGATTGATGTGGCATTGAAGTCTGGGAAGCTGTCGGTGTTTGGAGATTCTGGAATCGTCTCACGTAGAGGAGTAGAATGTCCACTGGTTGGAGGACCCCATATCTGTGGGCCTAAACCTTCTTGCGCTTGGATCTCACGAGCACTCGCAGCTAGTCAGCAGAAGCGACTAGAAGGAATGAATATAGAGACTTACCGTTTGGAGAACAAGCGACTACCATATTCATGAGATGGGGAGCCAGCCCCTAATCTCATGCTAGGAGCTGTGCTGCCAAGGCTAGTGTTGCTCCCGCTACTCATTTGAAACCGAGTGGAACTCCCAATAGAAGGGTCTGTGGGTGACGTGCTACCAGTCGAGGTCCCTGAGCGAGGTTGGGAGCCAAGCTGGGGAATATAGTTGAGGTTGATGGGTTGCTCAGAACGCGACGTTGGAGCCATTACGAATTATCAGATCTTCTTGATTGTATGGGGTGATGGTCTCTGTATGAGTGGTCGCGGACCGACGCTGGCTTTCCCAGTCGTGGAAGTGTTTCGAAAGAGCGACGATTCGTGCCGAGTCCACGTTGGGTGAATGGTAGACGATGAAGTCTTCAAGAGAGTGTTGAAGTGTTAGCACCGGACAAGGCTGTTTGTAATGATGCAGGACCCGTTTTAGTCTATGCTGAGATGACAAGAACAAAATTGGAGATCAGGTTTGTCTCAAGAAGTCTTCTTCAAAGGGAGTTCCATTCATGAAGCGTAGTCTCGAGCGATAAAAATCTTGTGGAGACAGAAGAGTACTGAGGATCAAGCTGCCTTTTAGCTCGAGATTCAATTGTCCGATAGTTATTGTCGGCGCACTGGAGAGTAAAGTCGTAACGCACGAGGATGAGGATCGAGATCTTTAGGGAGAGCAGGACGTGGTGTAGGGACGGGAGCCAATAAACAGGCCAGATTGCGGCCTGGAGAAGCAGACGAGGGATTACAAAAATGTGATTAGGAAGTGTGTAGAAGACTGAACCGGACAGGAACAGAGATGGAAGCGCAAGGTCAAAGAGGCGGAAGTGGTGTGTGCGAAGGATGGAGGATAAGGAGGACGGAGGTGTCGGAAAAGGTTGTGGTGAGAGCTTGTTTCACACTTCTAGGTAGGATGGAGTGCTGCGTAATGGAGGTCACGTGTGCTCGCGGCCCCTAAAAATAAGACGACGCTGCAGCCAGTTTCGAGGGTCGAGGAAATGAGAGAAGGCCAGAAGGTGAAGATTATTCACATTCAGGAAGATGAACGCAGGTAATTAAGTGGACCGCTGTCGCACCTCGTTCGCTTGAGGGTTGGCTCTTGAAGGGCAAACTGGAAGCATGTACGTTTCGCAGCCAGACAAGCACGTTCGTTCAACACAATTAATAACATCCAAAGTTCCAGGTCTGCGGGCTTCGACATTCTATGACCTGGCCTGTTCTGAGGGCCAGAACCATAAAGAATATGGTATTATCATATTATGGTACATATCACCTACAGCATGGCGTCGCCTTGCTCACTGACTACTGCACACTGCGCCTCCACCTTTGGCCTTGCAGCAAAAGATACCTGAAACAAGCTAACATCACCCGCCACTGGTCCGGTCAGAAACGAACTTGGAAACACGCTCTGTTACCGCCCTAGCACTGAATCTAGCCTCCTTGAAGCCAACCGTTGTTGATACCCCGGCTTTTATAAAGCCTACTTGATCCCTCTTTCCCCATACCACCGAGTAGATCACTATTCTGATGATGCTCGTTATAAATGCCCATAGGGGAAAAAATTGTGCATTCGGTATACCATTCCTCGTGTCCTCTACAACCAAGCCCTATTACACGGACCTGGTGAGGTACGATGGGATCTGTAGAAAAACGGACCAGTGACACGTCATATTGGTAATCATACGATATAATGATCGTTCGACAGAATTTCTAGCTGCGCGCTACTACAGTAACATCATCAGATGGCTTTAACAGAGTATTATCAGTCGCCATCACCGCGTTGTCACCGATGACATCTCGTCCCAGCCTACTGGTCCGACGTTCTCCGTGCTCATGTTCATGCTTTATCATAAACGGACGCATTGATTGTGTACATCCTGCCGAGGCCTATTCCTATGTATGTCCACGGGCTTTTATGTTGAACAATTGTAGACGAGTGAGAACAATGCAAGGTCATTATTGGATCGAACATTCTATGATGCTTGATCTTCATGAACCTTGAAGGCGTTTCGGACTATCTGGGATGTGCTTTTTGTACGACCAGCCAAAGGCCGAATAGACGCTGGTGCCATAATTACTGATGCGAGCACTTGTTCTTCCTCCTCTTTCGCTTATAACATGCATGGTCGGACCAGGGAGGTTGAGCATCGGTTTGTAAGCTTTGCAGATTTGTAATATAGAAATGTATTGCCTCTGTACGAGTTCAATGGATGGGGTAATCGCATATTCTATACTGGCAACCAACGAACAGGACTTCTCCAGTACGCGTCCCTCAAGCGTGCACCATTACTCGAGAGTGTGACAGATCACGCGCAAGAGACTACGACTGCGACGTCAATATCTTTATTGTTTCAATCACAGAGTTAGACGGTTCACGCGACGCTGATTCGAGGCTGCTCTCTACTCCGGAAGAACCTCAGACACGCGAACTACACAGCTTGCGCCAGCGCCGTACAAGAGTAAGGTCATTTTAAACAAATACTCATCTGCCTACTCGTTGCAAGATCTAACCACCTATTCATTCTTGCTACGCTAGCCTAAAACTCTCCCCATTCTGCAGAGTTATGGAGCCCTTTCTGCTTTCCATCTTGCCTACCGTCCACAATCTCTCCGTAAAGAAACGGTAAAATTGAATCAACCTTGAATACTCGATACCCGTATGTTCAGGCACCAGACCATATGGACTATACATGCGAATCCTAGCCCGCTCATGACCTCAAATGGTAGCCTCGTCATGGCATGGCTCGCTTGCTCAAGACCACAAATCAAGACTTTGAAATGGGTATTTAGGGGTGCGCATGCGGGAATACGAGAGACCTTGGTGTACTAAGTTGGTTAGAGTCTGTTAAGGTAATGATGTTATTGGAGTGATACTAGGAGCAAATGACAGCTAGGGAGTGAGTCGTGGCCTGTATACATAGCGCGAGTTCGCTGAAATTTTCGTGATTGTTATATTGAATATGACGAACATCACGTCGATATCGATGACGAGTGTCATGCGCCGTGTAAGTGTTCACTTGTTTTTATGATCTCAATGTCGTGCATTAGCCCCGTCAAGGTATGTCAGTAACGAATAAGTCCTTAAAGACAAATTTTCGGATACGGATTTGCTTCCACGAATGAAGCCAAATTATTTGTCGACGACTTTGGTCGTGCACAGCTGTGTAGTGAGACTTAAGCTCAGTCTTCACCCCTTATAGACATCTTCTCATTGGTCTGTCTTATCGTAGGCTGTAAATGTGAATTCTGCCTGATATTAGGAGGGTTTCTCAAGCGTCCAGCTGTATTATATGTACTATACGAGTCGGTTATTATACCATATATCTAAGCCGTCTTACTAAGTAATATAGAATAAACTTAAAGCACGTGTATATCCGTAGCCCATAAGGTTAAGAATAGTCAAAAACACGTGTAATTAGTGTTGTTTTGAAGCCTGCGAGGTCAAAATCAGTCAAAATCAATCAAAAACACGTGTAATAAGTGTTGTTTTGAAGCCTGCGAGGCTAAAATCAGTCAAAATCAGTCAAAAACACGTGTAATAAGTGTTGTTTTGAAGCCTGCGAGGTCAAAATCAGTCAAAATCAGTCAAAACCAGTTAAAATCAATCAACAACACGTGTGATCAGTGTTGTTTTAAAGCCTATAAGGTCAAAATTAGGTAAAAACACGTATAATAGAGAGAGGGAGGAGGGGGAAGAGAGGGAGAGAGGGAGAGAGTGAGAGAGAAGAATAAGAGGCGGATAGAAGGGTACCGGATATTACTTCGGCTAAACAATTGACTACATGATTACTCAGTAAGTCTTTGTTTTGAACGTTTAGAACACTAGGACACTTGAGAAACCCTCGATATTAGTCAGGCATGAAGGTTTCTGCCTTACGATTGCGGCGAACAAACTCACCTCCGCATGGGCAGCGGTGGCGTATAACTCCTATCGTCTATGCTTCAAGGCCGTTCTTCATCTATCCTTTCGTCGTATGCGCCTTCCAGTCTGTCGGTAAACACTTATCGCCTGCGGCTAAGCTCCGAGCAATCGTTGTGTTAATGGCATAAGTATACCTAGTACTAGTTTCACAACCCTCTTAACACCTGCTTTTACCAACCACCGCGATGAGTACGCAGGAGCAAGACGAAGAGTGCCAGACCTTGTCTCATGATGAGTCTGATGGATCTGAGACTGAGGATGCGGCGGAACCAGCGATGGTATTACTGCGTGCACGCCGTTCGAACGCCGGTAATCGCATGTCCAACTTGCTCGCTTTGGCTGAAGCAGAGGATGACGAGACACGTGTTATATATGGCGATGAAAGTTGGCAAGAAACTGCCGACGATATGGAATTTGGTGGGGCGGAGGCTGAAGCACCTGATGACGTATCGTTAGAATCGTCTTCGGATGACAATGATGAGGACGATCAAGAAGACGACGAAGCTGGGGAGAAAGAACTGAAGAGACAAGAACGGACGGAGAAAACGAAGAAGCGGAAACAGATCGCGAATCCTTTTGCAGATGCGGCACGAAAGAAGGCCAAACTGAATGCTGCTCCGAAAGTCTTCATGCATGCCCCTCGACCGAAAAAGAAGTCTGAACGCGACTCGTGGCTACCAACACCGGATGAGGGGCCTGTCCGAGCTTCATCGAGGAAGCAGACAATGAAAAACAAGAAAGATACTCATGCGCGTCTAATACTAAAAGAGAAAACCCGCGAGCGAGTGGTTGAACTTATGCAGGCAGCCAATAGGCGCAAAGAAGCTTTTAAGCCTCTATCACAGGAAGAGAAGCTGCGTATGGCGGCGAGGATCGAAAAGGAGAACAGTAAGAGTCTCAATCGATGGGAGGAGTCCGAGAATAGAAGAGCCGCGGAACAGCAAGCTCGACTTGATGCCTTAAGAAATCGCAAAATTGATGGCCCGTACATCCGATATTGGAGCGGGCCAGCCATATGGCAAGATGATAAGCTTGTCGCCACTGGTAAGAAAGCCAGGCTGGTTCAAGAGCTCGACGGTACAGGAGAATCGCTCTCTGTGCAAAAGGTGGAAGCGAAGGAGGCGTCCAAAGTCGTGATACTGCCTGATGTACCACTCTTACCACCACACTCGACTGAACAAGTGGATAGACAGCTTCTATTGAGAACTCATAGAGCAGATGGAGTACAATACTCTCAATCTACCCCCTCTCAAATAGCCGACACTCAGTCTATACAGGTTGATGGAGACACTCCAGGGATTTCTACATCCGTACAAGCAACGGTTCAAGTTACAGAAGAAATCTGTGTACCTCAACAAACATCAGAAGTGAAAGAAACGAGAGAATCTGAAACATCTCAGGCTCAGACTCGACATCATACAGAGACTGCACCAGAGCCAAAGCTGGCTCGCCCATCAAGTTCAGAACAGGTCATAGAACAGCCGAATAATTCTTTGCTAGAAACCGATGAAAGTTGCTCGAGGAAGGCAGAAACGCCCCCGGTGCTAGACACCGAAATGTCCAACACAGAACCACTATCGACAACCACTGACGAACCCACTATACCGATGCCGACAACCATCATGTTTGCTCCACCCGGAGCAAATAATGGTTTCCTAGATGGCATACTTGATTGGGCTTCTTTACACAATCAGAACAACTCAGTACCCGACCCAGCTTTTTCAGCAGCTGCCCAACCACCTCCTCCCGCTAGTCAACCAATTCGGAATACGCAACAGTCACAGGACCCAACAACATCTATACAGCCCCCTGGGACAACAGTCCTCCCTTCCGCAGTCGTTATTCCGCCAATTCATGTCCACACACCTACCACTCTACCTCCTGTCATCCGCCGCGCAACTCGTAATCTCATCATGCTCAGCCATTACGAAACCCTGATGCCGTCTCAAAAAGAACATATCTACAAAATCCTTCTTGCCCCTCAGGCAAAACCAAGTCGTTACCTCACCAAGCGTGTTGACAAAAACTTCTACCCACCTACTATTATGTGTGCCGTTACCGCACAGATTGCTCGCTATCGTGATCCTGTCACCGGTCTTGCATACCGTGACAAGAATGCATATAGACGGATCAAGCGTCTTGTCGGAGGGAGTTTCGCGTGGAGTGCAGCTTTGGAGGCTTTCGTGGGCGGGAGAGGAGATAGGGCTAGGGGTGTACCTGAGAGGTTCTGGAATGCCGCATATGAGAAACCAAAGGCGAAGAAAGCTGATGAGGCGAAGCCAGATATCCCGATGGAGGGTATTGCTCTTAAGAGGGAGGAGGGGATCGTTGCAACATGAAGAATTGCCACTAGATTACCATTTTGAGGCACGCTTTGAGATTGTGCTATACATAGCAATATAGCATTCTCTTATTCGTGAAATTTCGTTGGAACTCCCTACTTGCAATATAATTATCTATTGGCTCGTCAGATTGGCAAGATCTACTAGTGTCCTCCATGATGTGATAATATAACGTGTCAGAAGAATCGAGAGATGTGAGCTACTGGATGAGTACATACCTCAGGACATGCAAGTGATCGAAATATATAACAGAACAGAAGTAGCTGGAAAAGACCACACAGTTTGCTACATATGTGAAGAAACATATACACCCTATATGTATCGGTATTTTCGATATCGATGTCAACATCGAAGTATAGATAGTTAATCTATCTGATATCATGCCATTTTCAACGTCACAATGCCACTAAATTAAGCTCGAACATAGATTTTGGTCAGGAAGAGTCATACACCTCTCTCAATTTCAGAGTCTTATTGAGTAGTAAAAACTGTAGACCTAAATTCAATGTTTAGGAATTACGACCTTGCAAAGATAACATCTCTTCACACTTCGATACTCTAGATCCTACTAGTTGTCCGAGAAAGCAATACCCCGGAAATAGTGCAATAGATATCCAATACGCAAATTCGTGTAGTATGGTAACGAGCTGGATCGAAGAAATCCTACGAAGCTACATAAGCTAGACGACACTTATTTCATTGCATACTAGAGGGTTTCTCAAGCGTCCATTTATATTATGTGTATTATACCATACATCTAAGCCACCTTACTAAGTAATATAGAATAAGCTTAAAGCACATGTATATCCGTTGCCCACGAGGTTTAAAATCGTCAAAACCAGTTAAAAACACGTGCATGAGTGTTGGTATTAAGCCTGCGAGGTTAAAACCAGTCAAATACGCATATAAGTAGTGTTTAGAATAACAGGCGGATAAAAGAGTAGTCGGAGGATGCCGGAGATTAAATTATTGACTACACGATTACTTAGTAAATCTTTGTTTAGAACATTAACGTACACTGGACGCTTGAGAAACCCTCACACTATGCTACAGCCCTCAATAATCTTTCAGGCAAAGCAGCATGTGAAGCGTGTTTCCTCATAACATTGATATAAGCCAACAGCAATACTTGCAGGTGGCCAGGATTATTCGGCATTCGCCCCATTCGTCTCCACTGGATGTTCAGCCGCACACGCTACTTATCACGTACAGCCCATTCAATAAGCTTAGTTCGATTGCCTGGCAGATCACCAATGAAGGGCCTTCTTGACTCTCTATAATTTGTAGATCCGAAGCACCTTGCCTTTTGAGACATGACCCTACAACAAAGGTCATCCTTCGCGCCTCGACCATAATTTCCAAGGCCCTTGCAGTACCAGTGTTTTCAAAGGGTGTTTCTTTTTCTTGCCATGGCCAATGAACCGAGTGCGCTCGCCTGAATGATCGGGTGATTCAGCTCATCACAATCTCATGTTATTGCCATTGGGGGGAAAGGGATGTAGTTGTTGGACCATGGTCGGGCGGCGAACTCTTTATATCCTCTCCAGTAGTCCTACCTCGCATAGACTTCGTACGCTTGTTGTTTCTAGGGGTCCTGTGATCACTGTGTACCTACTTTAACATGCAAGTGATAGCGGTAGTGCGGATCGTGGCTGCGGCAGCCGCATTTGCATTCGCAAACGTAAACCCAAATGTAATCATACCCACTCGTATGTAGCGACCTGCCATCAACCTCAACTCTATATAAACAAGCTAACATAAACCATCCAGCACGACCATCACATATTCTACCACCACGCGGCTGGCACAACGAATCCACGTCTTCTCGGCCAACAAGACTCCCCGGCTGCAACGAAAACTGCACCGTCTTCGAGCCCGCCTTCCAAGGCTACACCTGGACCCGTGTGGACGCCTCCTTGATCGTCTATACGCCCTACTACACAACCTATACCGTCTACCTCGACCCGTCAGGAATCTCCTATTCATCCGAGCTTGTTACCGCAGACACGCTGTACACAAATGCACACGGCACGCTTATCTGCCCCAATGCCATCACGCTCTGGGACGACGCGCATGCTACGCCTACAGTAACGACACTCGCGTATCCTACGAGTCATTTCTCGTATGGCAGTGAGTATTCCTGGTACGGCACATTCGCCACGACCAGGTCTCCCGGGAAGAGCCTTTGCACGACCATCACCAGTCCGATCGGAATCGATGGGGACAGTTGGGCCACCCCGACGGTCACGCTGCGCTCGCATCCGCCCTACCAATCACCTATGGTCGATGCAGAGTTGCCACCTGGAAATGGGACTGTGCTGGGCGCGGTGTATACGTGCATGCCGGCTTCCAAACAACCTGAATCTGAATTCTTGAAAGACGAGTTCCCGGATGACGCGGCTCTCCAGGTGTGTGCTATAGGCTGGAACGGTGGATATTGGGGCGCTGGGGCGTTGTTCACACAGAGTGTCGTCACGGATGCGGAAGTCGGGGTGACGATGATGGTGGCGCCCGTGCCCGTTGCAAAGCCGACGTTGCCAGGCATGGTGGATGTTACTGGAGTGCCGATCGAAGGACAACACTATCCGGTGCAGTCACAAGATGCGACGCCTGGATTCCTCACAATACCACCAGACTCCGCACATCCCACGGGCGCAACACTGAAGCTGCCAGCGCCAGGCTCCAGTACAGTAGTTCTGGTGGCCCCAAAATCGTCGCCGGAGAGTATTCCGCTGACGATCGCGGTCAATGCATACACTCTGCCGGTCTTGAGTTCCAACAGCTACGCGTACGACAGCGTTATCATCACCGAAGTGACCATTATCTCTGGGACCTTCACTTCTCGGACGACACTTCCATCGTCAAACCCAACGATCCGTCACTCTTTGACTCTGACACAATACGACCCACTTCCATCGCAAACAGCTGGTCTGATCGATGGTAGCGTGGTGTTTACCTTGATCTCTGTAACAATGATAGTGTCGATTGCAACAAATTGCTTGCCTGGGTTAGGCGCCACGGAGACGATTACGGGGGTTGTAGGCACAGGAGTGTCAACACATACGGTAGTGATGACGATGAATGAGGAGGGGCAGGACGTGTTGATTGTTGATGAGAGTCAGATTGTTGTTATGCCTACCGGCGCGTTGGTAGATGGGGGAAACAAGTCCTCGGGGATGGCAGTGGAGACGGTAGGTATAGGGCAGGCGGGGGGTCGAGAAGGTGAGGGAAATCGCATAAAACAGGACTGGGACGTACGGTTGTTGGCAACCGTAGCTACTGTTTTCCTATTCATATTTAGCATATAGTGATACCCAATCTACAAGAGAAGCATGATCCAATGCATTTTAACGCATTCGTTCGATCTTTCCAGCATGTACTTCACTGCACCTCGAGTACGACGCCATGAGCAGCCTTCAGTCTGTCAACGAACTCTTCGCCTAAGCAAGCGGTCGTCAGCAAACCTCCACCAAGCCTTCTCGCCTCACATGGTTGGCCACTCTTCTCTTCGGGTCGTGCCAATACCATAGCTGCTTCAGCAAGCAAGATACCAGTGAACGCATACATGCTGCCTTCGTAATATAACCTTGCCGAAGTCTTCTTCGAGGCGTCTGGGTCCGCCTCTCCAATAGTCCTGTATTCTATGAACTCTCGTCGCCCTGCTTGATCGAGATCTGGGCCATCGCCAGGTGACAGAAAGACAAACTTTCGCAGCAGCCAGCGGATCGGCGGCATTATGAGAAAGAGCGGAGCTGCCATAAAGGCGTAGTGAAATATTGCTGCGTTGATGAGTCCAGTACTCCTCATCCATTCCTTGAAAAAGAAATTCGGACCATAAGAGGTGGATGGAGGAGAGAGGGACGACAGCAAGCCCCATGAGCGATTCACTACGGCGGTATCCACGCTTGCACCTGGCGAGTCTGTCATAATTCCCATACCAGGGATATTGGCTACACCTAGGAGTTTTTCGTACAACGATTGCTGGGCATGGAGAGGCGCATTCCGATTCGATGACGACGGTGAAGTTGGACACAGGGCGAATGGGTGCATGCTCTTGATCAAGTAGCTGATAGAAAAGGTTTCGAAGACCGCAAGAATTGAGCTCAGAGTGCCGCCAGAAGCGCTTGCTTTGGCGTTGTATAAGACGTGAGTTACATTGCGGGTTGACGATGAAAACCTGCTACGGATCTGATTGCAGACAATGTAAGTGAGCAGGTCTGCGGGAACAGACTCAATGCCGCACTGCGGAATGATCTATTACATGTCAATAATGCCATGAGAGTGATATGTTCGAGCGCGACTTACGATTGCTCCAGTACTCTGTGCTAAACGGTGGTATCGCTGAATCATCTGCCGAAACCACGGCGACTCCCCAGTGCTACACAGTATCAATTAGGAACAGTCTTTCAAAGAATGCAGTTAGAATCACATACCAATCCAGATAATGAGTTCCGTTACTGGCACAAGCTTCGACCATTGGTTCTCCCATTTTTGAGTAAGGTCCGACTGTTGTGACCACGAGACGTGTTTTGCGCACAAGTGCATGGAGATCATCTTTCTGATGAGCCGTGACCTCGATCGCTTCAAAAAAAATAAGCTCAGCTAGACTGATTGGTGCTTAAAGTAGACAAACATGGTGGGTTTCGGTCACGGTTGAGCTCTTCCAGCTTCTTGACCACTCCCTGGAGTTTGTCGGCGCTGCGGCCAGCGACAGCCCAGTTTAGGTTGGTGGGAAGGTGCATCGTGATGTGTTCAGCGCAGAGTTTGCCAGTGTACCCACTTGCGCCATAGAGGACCAGTTCATATGGCCGATTGTCCACGACCATGGTAAGAGTCGTGATGTGCGTAGGAAATCAATGGACTGGGAGATAGGGAGGTGTCGAAGCTCGGTAGCCGCTTTAGCAGTGCATACCTGTTACTGTTGCTGTCAAGTGAGCCGTATGACTAGAATGATAAACTATCGCTCAAAAAGAAGCAAACTGGAAATTAGGACGAAACGACATTGATGGGGATCTCCCCTCTATGTAATTATCTTGACGTGCGTAATGTACTGGAAGCAGGGAAGTTCAACCGGCGGCCGAGGCAGTTGACCCCCGCACTTAAGGCTTGTGCATCGCCATACATGGAATGGGAGCGCATCAGAGGCTAGATACGAAATGTAGGATATCTAAGATTGTGATGGGTATTGGAACTTAATTATATGAGATGTAATAACTGGCCACCGCTGTTTGGTACAACACGAGACTGTTCAGCATTACTCAACTCTGTGCCTAGCGTAGTTAGTTGGAAGCCTAATGTACAGACGCCACGCTGTGGATTGAGCGACCGAGGTTTCGCCGACCGCCAAGCCCACAAACGCACCACACCTCAAACGAATTCGAAAACACCACAAGCTCATCCGTCCAATATCCAACCCGTAGACTTCGTCGAGAACCCAACGCAACCTACGGCACCATGACAAAACGCACAAAGAGTATACTCTGATCTCTCTATAGTCACACTCAATTCTAACAAGTATCACAGAGGTCGGTGTTACTGGCAAGTACGGCACTAGGTATGTCGAATTGCGACCCCATCCTCGACGTTGACCTTCCAAGTTCGAGCATGAGACCTGGGAAATCGTAATCCAATATGCTTGGTGAATTTGACTAATTATGGTGTCAAGATATGGTGCTTCGCTCCGTAAGCAAGTCAAGAAGATGGAAATATCGCAACACGCACGATACACCTGCACATTCTGCGGAAAGACCACAGTCAAACGACACTCCGTCGGTATTTGGAACTGCAAGGCGTGCGGCAAGACAATCGCAGGAGGAGCCTGGAACGTATCGTAAGTCCCCTCGAGGGGAGATTGCCACCGCGAGACTACTCTAGAAACCTGGACTTGAACTGACACCACATCCTACATTCAGGACCGCAGCCGCTGCTGCTACGCGATCAACGATTCGACGTCTGAGAGAAATTGCGGAGGTTTAAGGGGATTGTTTGTTGTGTGTGCATTGCATGAGTTTCCTCCTGGTCCACTTTCTCGAATGGTCAATCGTCGGCGCTTTATATGTCGGTAGAGCCTTTAAAAAGAAAACGACGTTCCGGAGCGTCTCATATCGAGCACGCGAATAGTACAAAATGACTTCACAATCACGTGGCCTTTATCCTACATGGCGTGGAATGCAGAGCATCGCTTTCCGAACGAATTGTGAAGTCTTTCAACTCAGGCTCTAACGCCCATCCTAGTGACATCCTATCAATTTGCAAGATACAGCTCGAAAACATGACATGACGAAGCGTGTAGCAGAGTCTACGTGCTCAAATATTGACGGTAGAACGCGCCTAGAATTCAAAATGATGGTCAAGGTCTCTAGAAACATTCCAGAGTGAACGCCAGGAACAAGACAGAGTTACTACCCAGCAGTCTTTGCGTTTCGGGACGTCAGGATGCTCAACAGCGTACAGTTTCCGCAATGCCATCCAGTTGCTAAGTGTGTCGACATGTGTCCAATCAACCTTGCCATCAATAATGGCTTTAAATGATCCAACCATCACACAGAAGCTGTGAAGCATTGGGGTTGCTCTCTGGAACAGGCATATTCGCAAAGAACAGAGCCATCAACTTAGCTGTCAATCCGGAACACGAATGCCTTGCATTTTAGATTTCCAAGTGCACAGTATCGTTTGTTGCCTCGCCATTCCAGGACGATAGGACGATTATCTGCGCAGCATTCGGCTGATGATTCTGTGTTCGACTTATCCTCTTACCAGGTTATCCGAATTTCGCGTGATTTACTCACACATGAGCAAAGTAAGCACATTATGAGAACCTCAATTGTCTTGGCTTGGCTGAATCTTAAGGGACGGCGATTTCCGTAGACGCGATCAAGGATGCCAGACAGGGTGCGGCTGTCAACCGATCCATAGCGCCTGAGAAAAGTTATATAGGACTATCGCCCACTTTCAAGAGCATTAAATCCTCATAGTCCGTACCATAGCTCAAGGCAACAACGTTCAGGTGAGTCTCGTGCACTTAGGAATGATTTTAGGCATGACAGGTCACGCGTGTTGGCAGGTGTAGCACTTAGCCAATAGCGGCTTTTCCTCGGAGCTATTTACCAAGAGTACTAAAGGCCGCTGTCTGGTCCAGCCGCAGGTGTGCATCATACCTCGAAATCCCCCATGAGCTCCTCTTTGTTTTCTTCTGCCCTGTTGCCTTTTCAACGCTATGGCACAAACTTGTATAGTTTGTTTGAGCGAACTGGAGTTGTCCGACTCAGATCCAGCAATCAAAACGGAACCCGATGACCTTGATAGCACTCCTACCACTTCTGGACACACCGCCCTCACATCCAAAGGCAAAGAGCCTGAACAACCTCCAACTCCCGAGGACGACGATCAACTTCTTGCACACTTGCTACCATGTGGTCATAACTTGCATAATGAATGCTTGAAACCGTGGGTGGAACGGGCAAACAGTTGTCCGATCTGCAGAGCGAGCTTCAACAAGGTCGAGTTATGTGCCCAGATAGGAGGTAAGCTCGGTGTATCCCCGTTTGAAATCACACCAGATGGATTAGTACTGATGATTCCACAGGAAGCGTGATAGCATCTTACGATGTGGCTGACAAGAGGCAAGAGCCCACTCTAGACCCAGGTCTCCTCATACAGGACGAATTAGATCCTGATGAAACACATCAAGACCCTTGTACGGTTTGCGAGGAATATAACAATGGTCGAGAGAGCGAATTACTGTGCTGTGATGGCTGCAATAACACCTGCCATCCATTCTGCGCAGGCCTAAGTCGCATCCCGGCTGGACCCTGGTATTGTCAGGATTGCTTCGAAGATCCGGCAACTCTATTCACCTCTCGTAATCGAATTTCGGGGCCGAACATTCGCAACGGTCGGCAGCACCGTCGACGGCAGAGTAATCCTGAACAAGAGTGGGCACGCGTGTGGCAATCAATCAGGAGTAGCACAGGTATCGATCTCGATTTTCCCTTCGAAACCCCTGATGAACAACAGCTCAATGCGGCCCGTCGCGCAAGAGATGATCTAGAGCAGCGAGCTCGTGTGGCTGCCGAACAAGGTGCCGGCGATCGCTTTAGGCGAGCCGCCGAAACACTTCTGGACGCTCGTGCACAACGCAATAAGACACCCCCGAAGCCAGAACCTGAATCACAAGACGAGATCCGCGCGTGGAATGCATTTGAAAAAGCGAAGGTCGTTCGTGCTGGAGGCCCTTCGGCGTCCAACAGGCGAAAGCGCAAGTCTCGAAGTGGTACCCCAGAAGAAGAGGCTATGGCTCCTGAGCCTGAACGAACTCTCAAAAGACCACGTACACGGAAGACCCAGAATACAGGCGAAGCCTCTACATCAATACCAAGTGCACTGAATATAACAAATGGAACTCCGGGTACAGTTGGAACTGTGTCTGCACCATATCCTGAGCCTGTACTTGCAGTAGCACCTGTGGCGGAAACTCCAATTGTTCATCCTGGACCAAGTCATTCACGAATCGAGCGCGCAACAACTGTAACACAACCGAGCTTCTTGCAGTCCTTATTAAAAGAAGTCGAAGTCAATGCCTCGGCTGATGATGGTCAGCTGAATCAAATCGAGCTAGCACCATTCATCGATCGTGCCTCGTCACCTCAATCCCCTCAACTCTCTTCGCCTGGCGCATCACCTCCACTCTCTGCTCAAGCCACCCCCCGGGCAGGAACCCCCCCACCACTAGCACTCAGTAGAGATTCCCCCCCTCTAGCCTCGAACGTCATTCCTATATACCCTGCAGCACCTGAATTCCCGCCCTTCTCACCGGCTGACCCTGATGCTATCAGTGGGAACGAACGGAAAGACCGTCACAATCGACCCTCTCGTCGATCGCCAGAAACCAGTCCCCATAGGTCGCATGACGCTTCACCAACCCGACCCAATATGTCTTACTCAACGAAATCCGAGATACAACGGATGGTCACAGCAGCGTTGAAGCCACGATACCGCAAGCACGAAGTCACTAAAGATGAATACACTGACATCAATAGAGATGTATCTCGCCTCCTGTATGATAAGGTCGGCGGCGCGGTCGGCCTGGCAGATGCTGCTACGAGAGAAAGATGGCAGAAGCTTGCGGAGGACGAGGTAGACGTTGCTGTAAAGACCTTACGAGAGACCAATCCCATAGTCAAGGAGTCGCCTTACATCATCGCAGGATCTTGAGCAGGCCGATCGTTTGAATAGGTATCAACCTTGTAGCTGGCTGCTGGCTACTTTCGAGCAAGTTCGTACTCGGAGGCTAAGCTGAGCGTCCTCTGCTGCGTCACGCATCTCGCGTCGCGCTTTATAGATACCCAACCGTCCCGGCGTTCTCAATGTTTGTCATATAGCGGGTGTTTATGGGCAAAATGGTTATCTGGGCTCTGGGTAAGGCACATTGGAATATGTGATTGAAGTGGTGAGTTGCATTGCAAACTGTCTTTGCTAAATACACTTCAGCTTATTATATTGAATAGCAGTGCAATGTATGAATATGAGCTACGTTTATCTACGATCGCGTACAATTCTGGATCGTTAGCAGCACCCTTACCACATGCGAAGAATCTTACGTCCTTACAATCATTTTCCTTGATATATTCCTCGTGCCTATCTACCTTTCCAGCGCCGCCTCCTGGCTTGCACCCATTCCCGCTAGTCTGCTATATGTCTCCCGAGGCTAAAATTAAGTCCCCGCGCACTACGGTCGTCCACGTCTCCACCGCAAGGTCGACCACAACGCGAAAATATGGTCCAACAAATATAAGTGCAAAAAGACTCTTCCGGGAAGGCTCGAACTTCCAACCTCCTGATAAACTGCTGTTAACAGTCAGACGCGCTAGCCAATTGCGCCACAGAAGATTTATTGGCGATTTTGTTCTCGAGTTAATTTATAAACTTCTAAAATGCTATCATCTTATCGTGGATAATAAACGGCTACTGAAGCGAAAACTATTACTATCGTCCAATTAGGCGAGATGTCATATAACTTAATTACTAGTGCAATTTTCTTTATTGAATTTCTAGCACTTTTAACGTAATGCATATAAGCTATTATCTAGTATAGCTGTTTCTCTTCTTAGTGCCTAGTAGTAAGTACAATGCTACTATCATGTTAAGATTTCCTTTATTACTATCTTTTTATGAGCTCATGCCACGGAGACTCGTAGTATCACTACCTTATGAATATACGTACTACCTATGGTGTGGTATGCCGCAATCCGATTTTGCATTCTCATATCCTGTCGCGGGCTGGCAAAGTTCAACAGTCTCAATTGGCCACGAATGCAATTGTGCCCCTGCTAGGTGATATGTTCCGGCGACCATGTTGCCAGCAAGCTCACTTTTCAGATAGGGATTATGCGATTCGACGTGCACCTTTGATTTACCCATCCTTGCCACAATGATTCTCTTACGGTGGCTTATATGTTCGTGTTACGAATGGTCGCTTCTTCCACGTATTCATCACACGGTTGAAAGAACATGATTATGTGACCGAGATAGCTGGCGAGACAGCTCACGTCATGAGATTTTCGTAAATCACCACTTTCCACCCTAGCAACGAAGTCTTATTATTTTCGTTCGTCCACGCAGCGATTCGATACGTTACAATACTACGATCAATGGGAGAGAAAAAACAGACTAAGCGTGGAACGGAATGTATTATCGATATTAGAAGCAGCCTGTATCGCTCCACAGAAGGCAGCCCATTAGTCTCTCACGTTTTCTGATACCATCCCGAATTGCGGTTTACTCACACTTCCATACTTCGCTTGCCACGCAAAGAAGTACAGAAGCGCTGCCAAAGGCTGTCCAACTAAGCAGAAACTAATCCAGAAGATCGCGTTGCCTAACACCTTCCATACGCTGCCTTTCAATCTATTCAGTGGATCTGTCAGGATGATCAGTGGAACCTGGAATAGCATGCCCGCGAACGCAACGCCGATAATATTATGAGTTGGTACGCCAACGAGAAGCTCGTGTAACGCTCCAGAGAAAAGGAAGACGAGAAGTTGAGCGACGGTAGGCGGTACACCGCGACCTACAAGCGGTGCGTAAATGTGTCGCTTCATGAAATGTGTGACAGGCTTATTCCAAGTCGTCCAATACGTGCGAATACTCGTGACATTCCACCAATCGCCGTAAAATTCGCGATCACCAAATCGCATGACTTCCGCCAGCCCATTCAGGAACGATTGGAAGAGCGCGAAAAAGCCAGCGAGCCAGCAGAATAAGGAAATTGTAGAAAGCTTCATTGTGCGCTCGATAATGGATGTTAGATCGAGACCAGAAATGCCACCAAGAGAGTTTTGTAGGAGAGGGACAGCGTATTGGGCACTGGCGATCCAAATTGCAATGGAGAGCACTGTGGCTTCTACGCAGTGACGGAAAACGTAGCCCCAACGAGTGTGCTTCGTGCGTGGGTAGACCGGCTGGTAAACGAGTGTGGGCGCCCACCAGAAGTAGCAGAGGTTACTCATAGATATATTTCTTGGATAAGGGCATGACCTGTACATATCCGGAAGAGGGGCTTCCTGACTCGGGTGCAGCATCGCATCTCGTAGGTCACGATTTGTGAAGGCGTACGAGCACGTCTTGAGCCATACGATGACGGCATGGAGCTCGCACAGGGTGCCGATGCCTGGGTGATGGATGTAGAAGTATACGACAGTTGTGGCGATTATGAGATTGAGGGTCGCATTTGTGCTATGCGCAAATGCTATTATGTTCCAGTATGTGTGAAAACTGCGCTGTACGCGCTCTTGTTGCTCAGGGGTCTTTTCCGCGCGTTTCACTTTCGCTATGGCACCTTTGGCTTGTTGAGCGGCAGCCAACTCGATGATATATGCAATGAAGAGGTGGAAAGGGACAAGAAGGTAGAGAATAGAACCATAGATGACGTCCTGGCGTCGGTAGTCGTGGCAATGAATACAAATCAGGACGCCGTACTAAGAGATGTTAGTGAACATGTCATCAGAATGGAGGCAGCTTAACACACCTTTTTGAAGTTTTCAATCATTAAACGTATATTAGATATTACTGGATTTCACATCAATGTATATTCTTGATCCATGAACGTGGATACGAACACAAGACGAGCACCATCAGGTTCCTGAAGCCAACGAAGCTAGGTGTTCGTTCTGCGTCGTGGCTCAAACATGATGGCCTTGATTTAGAATGCACGGCAAAGACGTGCTTATATTTCTGCTCCTTGAGGCCGGATGAGCTCGACGGTCGTGATGTTTCTGAGATAGGACACTTGTCATCTGTGGTGGATGTGTGGAAATGCTGCTGCAGATCGAGGTTAGGTAGATCATTATTGGTGGGAAGAGCTTCATCAATCAGGGTAGCCATCACGCTACAGCAACATGTATACGAGTAGTAGAGTCGTTCCAGGTAGGTTGCCAGGCGGGGTCAAGGTAAGCAAGCTCTGTCGTGGTTGGAACGGCGCTTATTGATGACGCAGTCAAGTTATGAAGGCATACCGACGTTGGGCGTTTGTTGGATATGAACGTGGTCTCAGTGATCAGTAGCGCGGATGAACTAGGAATCAGAGAAGATGGAGAGGTAGTTGGGTGAGATAGCATTGCTACATAGTCTGGAAAAGTAATTGAATGCTGAGGGGGTGTAGAAATGGACCATACTGAAATCGTTGACCGGCGCTGCGAGTTGGGCCGGTGGGCATGGAAGATATGCCCACATCTGTGGCGTCATTGTGGCTGATGCTGATGACCGCTAGCTCGATATAGTTAGCTCATCAGGGCTCTCCACTCCATTCTCGCATGCCATCGTCGCTCGTGCCCGTACTGTTGCGAAATATCTTATCCATCCTCAATTGCAGTACTCCCTCGATTACCGTAGAGGGACCTTTCCATCCTCAATCGCAGTACTCCCTCGGATACTGTAGGACGACTTTTCCAAAACTTGTCGAACTGAACCCACGAACGGAATCTGCCCTGCGTCGAGGCCTTCCTCTTACCACCCTCATCTGAGCTTTATGTGGCCATCATACACTCCCCGGTGACAATGGATCGCGACAACGCCTTCCCGCAGCCCTACGAGGCAGGGAGGCCGCGCCCTAAACGTGAGACTGCCTTTTTGATCTTGTATTCCTCAATATGAACAGAATGTGGTGCCCGAAGGCTAGTTCCAGAGTATCTGTTATTCCTGAAAGTCCTGGGTACTAGCCATGAAGATGTGCGATTATCAGTTCTTAACGTGCTTTTACTGCTATCATACGTTGTAGTCTAAAGAGCACTCACTCATAAATTTACAGGCCCAGTCACTGACTATGGCTCAACGATGGTGCAATGGATGCGAAATCGGAGACCAAATCACAAGGGAGGATCCGTATTGGAGATGGAAAGACCTAGCGCAAGCTATATAATCGATGTCTGTAATGCTGTCGAACCACCCTTGTGTATGTCAATTGACGGCAAAACAGATGCTCCCGCCTGCTGCGCGACCTACCAATGCTGCCGCAACCATTCCCGTCAGACACCTCCACTCCTCGCTAAACAAAATCAAACATCCAGTGAATGTGGTTCGTTGGACACCAGAAGGAAGACGTCTACTCACAGGATCTACCAGTGGTGAATTCACATTGTGGAACGGCATGGGGTTCAACTTCGAGACCATCATGCAAGCACACGATGCAGCGATACTTGGGGCAGATTGGTCTAGCAGTGGAGAATGGCTAGTTTCCGGCGACAAAGCTGGAGTGGTGAAATACTGGCAACCAAACTTCAACAATGTCAAGGCCATCCAGGCTCATAATGAGCCCATCCGTGACATGGCGTTTGCTCCCACGGACGTTAAATTTGTCACGGCTTCGGACGATGCTTCACTCAAAATATGGGACTTTGCTGCAGGTGCCGAAGAATCTACCCTTACTGGACACAATTGGGAAACTCGCTGTGTGGATTGGCACCCTAGAAAGGGCCTGTTGGTATCTGGATCAAAAGACCACCAAGTAAAGCTCTGGGATCCTCGAAGTGGAAGATGTTTGACAACACTACACGGACATAAGAATTCGCTCCAGAAGACAAAGTTTGAGCCTGTCCAAGGAGACCTTCTTGCCACCTGCGCTCGAGACCACACAGCTCGGATCTTTGATCTGCGGATGATGAGAGATGTGCTTCTGCTCAAGGGTCACGAAAAGGACATTATTACCCTTACGTGGCATCCCGTACATAAGAACCTCTTATCCACTGGTGGCTTTGATGGAGCACTCTTCCACTATCTGCTAGACGAGCAGAACCTACCAGATGGCGCTCCTCCAACCACATCGGTGTATGAAAGTGCAGATCCTACGAATGCACCGGCTCAGACAATATACCCCGCTCACAGAATTGAACACGCACACGAATATGCCATTTGGACACTTGATTGGCACCCCTTGGGTCACATCCTCGCATCAGGCTCCAACGACAAGATCACCCGTTTCTGGACGCGTGCCAGACCAGGCGAAAGCCACTATCTCAACGATACGTATCACATTGGGCGAAGCGCAGCCGAAGCTATGGGTACATGGAGCCGAGCAGATGGCCGCCGACAGATGCGTGAGGAAGAAGAACAAGAGGAAGAGGATGAAGCAGATGGTCTAGAGGACCAAAACGCGTTGTCGCGACCACCACTTGTTCCAGGCCTGCCAGGTATATCTCTCAACCCAGAAGGACATACCGCGACGTCCTTTCTTCCAGGAATCGGAAACACACCTGCTCCGCTGATACCGCTTCCTGGTGCTATGCCGCCTCTACTTCCAGGCATGGATCCAAATAAGATCGACATGTCCAAGCTGCATGAGATGTTTGGCGGGCAGTTCCCTCCGCCTCCTATCCCCCCTCCTAACGGTGCACCGCCTGGCTTCCCACCTCCACCTGGCGGTCTATCTTTCCCAGGCTTTCCAGGAGGCCCACCGCCACCTCCGCATATGCTTCCACCTGGCTTCATGCCTCCTGGTTTCCCACCACCCATCCCGCCATCACAGCAAGTGCCGATCCCTCCGCAAAATGGTGGATGGGATGCTAATGGTAGGAGGCGTGCGCCATTACCAAGCCAACAGGATAGTCTCATGGAGGAGATGAAGAGAGGTAACTATAGGAAGGCGAGATGAGTGTTCTTCCTCGGGTATGCATCAGCGCTGGCGTTCATATAGGGATAATATACATCCATCCTTTTAAATACCATGGCTTCGAACATATGAGTCCATAAGACTCCGAGTTCGTGGTTTTGCTAATCTACAAGTCTGAAACAGTGGGGTCAGTGTGTGTTTGTTCCGTGGACGCTTAGTAGTGTATATGTATTAGCGGTATCGACAATCGAACTATTATAGATGTCAAAGCTCCTGATACAAGCTAAGACTATCGAACTTCGTGCCAGCCATATACATCTGGCTGTATCCGGGAAACAAGAGGACGTCGAGTACATGCTTCATGAACTAATGTACCTTGGCTGTACATTTACTCTGCTTCACCATGACGTTGTGACTGCCCGAAATCGTTTCCTTCATGTCATGATTACTGTTATAGCCGCTTTCATCTTGCAGACAGCAGATTTCACGGCCCTAGCTCTAATGATCATTGCAAGATCAGCCGTTTTATCATCTCAAAATCATATACGACACAACTATATTCGATACGTGCTCCGAATGCTGCAGCAATCGGACACGAAGCTCATATATAGCTACTTCTTCCATCCCTAGACCCTGTCATCATTTGAAGATGTCGTAAGATACTCGCATTAACGAGCGGAAAGATTCTTTCCTGGTTTTTCAGTCAAAGACACCTTCTCATCATTGCCCTGGATTGTGAGTTCGTATGCTTCGTCGGTGCTTGAACCCCTGACACCGAAATGTTGCGCAAGCAACAACGTCAAAATCAGTAGAGTTACCCAAACCAATATTTGCCACATGGACATTCTTTTTCTAAAGGAACGGTATTATCTCTGGCCAAGCTTTAACACCTGACTATGTTCCCTGGCATCAAATGACCTTTGTATGAAAATGTTTTGTTACCTCTCACTCAGTATTTACTCGATCTGTGAGCTGGCGCAGTTGGTTTTATCGATAGTATATGGAAAATTAATCTTAAATGATCCACCACTCGACTAGAAATCAGCTTGTTGCCAGTCAGAGACTTGTCGAGCTTCACTCTAAACATCGTTGAGCGTTGTTGAGTCGTCGTAAACACCTTCTTGAACTTCCTAGGGATAGAATTTTCGAATATATTTCAAGCCAAGAGCTACATAGGAACCATACGTATGCTTATACAAGTGTCCTATGCTGCGAGAGAAACCAGTATCCACATAGTGGTCTTCAGCAGTCACTCTTTGGTCGCTTATAGACTTGTCCTAACAGCGCTTTTCGAGGAATGCTGGGGGGGTTGTATTCTACTGGTAACATTCTTATGACAGTATCGATGAGTGCGGCAATCTAGGCCGTTTATCGTTTCTGATATACCATTGTAGGAGGGCTTGTATAATATTGAGGATTTCCGAAGTAGATCTGCACCGGTAATGGTAGGATATCACAGACGAGGTGGATAGGAGCCGTCAGCTGAATCATGCTACAGCGAGGAGGTACAACGATAGGCAGAATGCTGTATGGGATGCGAGGTAAACTTTTCTCGCTATGTATGCTGATTTCGAGCTTTGTATCCGCGGACCGCCGCCCTATACATGTCACCACCACAAACACTAAACTTATGTTTTCTGAACAGCAACAAGTTCGGCATGGCCATCAACATATGATGATGATATATGCCATGCATTCGGATTTGTCTTTTCTCCTGATGGAACAATTGCATCACGTGGTGGGCATGTCATTGGTCAAAGTGTCTGGCTGAGGCCCACAACACAATATCGTGTCTCGATCATTAGGTGCAAACATTATGAGACAAGACCATCTACACCTCCAGTATATTACAGTAAAGTAGCTTATACTTAAAGCCTCCATAATATGCCTATCAGTCTCCAATACCACGTAGCAGACGTTTTCACCTCTACTGTGTTCGCGGGAAACCAGCTCGCCATCATCCATCTTCCAAATAGCTCGACTTTAAGTGAAGTTCAGAAGCAACAGATCGCGATCGAATTCAATTACTCTGAGTCTATATTCATCCGCAAGGCCGACGTCCTAGACCTTGAATCTGAGGGCAGCGACGCACCAGTAGCTTACGAAGTCGACATCTTCACTCCCCAATCTGAGATCCCATTCGCTGGCCACCCAATCATCGGTGTCGCATGCCATGTCTTTGAGAAGCTCCTCACAGACAAGACTACTGCCACCCTCATCGCAAAAGCCGGCCTGATCACTATATCTTACGACCACAGCAAGGGTGTTGCCCAGGCATCGGTGCCACACAATTACCACCTACATCGCAACTCATCTTCACTCGCACAAGTGGAATCTCGCCTACGCACTGTTCAGTCAGGTCTCAATCAGCAACTCAAGGTGCATCGCATGGCTCTCGTGTCAATTGTCAAAGGAATGACCTTCCTCCTCGTCGAACTTGAGTCTGTGGAAGTACTGTCCACCATTAGGGTCACGTCTGCAGACCCGGTCTCTCCTGAAGACCTGGATGACTGCTGGACGCCCACACTCATTGGCTCACTGTTCTACGTAATGCCGAAGAGAGGGAATGATGGAGTGTTAAGGGCTCGACAGAGGATGATTGCGCTGAGGCTGGAGGACCCGGCGACAGGCAGTGCGAGTAGTGCACTGGCGTGTTATTTGAGTCTGCAAATAGGAGGAGAAGGGCAGAGATATAAGTTCGAACTAGAACAGGGTGTAGAGATGGGGAGGAGGAGTGTGATTGGGGTCGAGGTTGAATTGGATGGAGAGGGGAAGCAGGTGAAGGAAGTCGTGCTCAAAGGTCAAGCAAAGCATGTTATGAAGGGAGAGTTGGTGGTGTGAAGAATAACATTGAGGACGAAACCCCGTAACCATGTACTCGTTTGTTCTCGACATGCACTAGCGGGTGGCGCATTTGTCATGAGATCTATTTTCAATGCAAACTTTTGGGCTTGCTGAGAGCGATACGGATGTTACGACTTAAGCAAATGGCCACACTTGTCAATACTTTCTTCCCTCCGGTGTTCAGTTGTAGATGTCCTTGTCAAGGGCAGACAAGCCTACCTCAATACTAGCAACTCCTATATTAAAGCTGATACTAGACTTTCAAGGATACTAGTAGGATACGATGGGCCTAAACATCGCGCTGAAGGTGGACAGTACGTCGGTGAGGGAGAGATATTATGTATGGAAGACTCGAACTAGATATCTGATGGAAATACATTGAAGACGGTTTGTTCAACGTTGACTGTTGTACCCCTCTTCACTCCTCAATTAGGTTATCCGTTCAGACAAACGTCTAAGGTACTATCTGCTTATCTCAACGTCGCCTTGTTGTCGACAGGACAGGCTTTGTGAAAGCAGGAGCAGATAAAATGTTAAAGAGTGAAGTTGATCGGATAGTACATCTTATAGTACAATATGATATCATTATATCACATACATGATTGCGCTAGTAATGACACGACCATTGCTATGACACTTAGTAAAATTTATGCTCACTTCGAATACATTAAACTTATCCGACGTGAATCCTTCATATCTTCCGTCGCCCAACACTCCTAGTCCTATGTGCATCATATCACAACTTCTGTTTCATGTAAAAACCATAAATAGCATTGTATATCCATACTAAACCGGTTTTTCACAGACTTGGATTTGGTAGATGTATCAGGTCTAGCGAGAAAGTGTCGAAGTACCCTTCTGTTCTTTCTGTGGCGGACTTGCTGATAAGCCTCTGAATGTACTGGGTATATGCGTCAGCTCACATTTCTCATGTACCATCCGCATGTATCTTTCATGTACACATAGGCTGTTACTTACCTGTTGAACCAAGTTCCAAACATTCCACCTTTCGGCCTTGAGTCCGCGAAACTTGCTCTTCTCGCCTCGACATTCGGATTATCAATTGGTCGTTTGAGCGCGGCGAAATTCTCCCATGCGTTCGAGCCGCGGCGAGAGAAGCGATTCGGTGGTGAGGAGATGAGGATCTCGTTCTGGGCAGACGAGAGTGAACTGCGACGGTCCTGGCGAGGTTCTGCAGAGGAAGAGATAGGTTCGGAAGGAAGGCGGTGGGTTTGAGAGGAATATTTCTGATGAATTGGAGACGGCATCTTGTGTGTGATAGATGATTAGAAGGATATTGTTGACAAAGTGTTGATTTATGGGGTGGACAGAAAAATGATCGACCCGAACACCGTCTCAGGCCATATCTATATAACCCCCAATTTGCGAAACCTCCGCCACGGTGCACCAGCAGCAATACACGATCAATCATGACATGGACGACTCCCGTCCAAAATATTTAGGATCGTCCAATGGCCGTTTAGCCATTGTGCCAAGTGACATCACTATTGGTTCTTTCCCCATACTTTCCCCGCACTATCCCTGTTCTTGACTGGTGGAGCAGTTCCAGTATACGGACCGTTGACGTTGACGAACTGCTTCGGAGCGCCTCCTATTGGTCGATCGTTGCGCGAAGCACTCTGGTGTGGAATCTGATCGTGCTTGCAATCTCCATTGAGGTGGACTTGGTAGTTATTGCTCTGATAGCCGAGTCAAGGTTGGACTAAGAAAATTGGTCAGAAAACAGAAAACTAGAATTAGGTACATGTAGATATTGGGAAACCATTGATAGCCTATGTTCATAGGGCGAATGTAAGTGTCTGTTCAGATATATTCTGTGATAATTGGAAAGAGAGCCAGTATAGTGTGCTCAGACAAGATTTCTGAACAGTCCCTGCGCCGGCACAAATAAGTATAATACATACAAGTGTTCTTCTCAACATCTACATCGAGATGTCGTGTGCTCATTGGCTACGCATCATTCCTTGTACATTCGCGACTAGTGTGATTAGAATGTACCAGCATAACAGCATCATGCCTCACTTTCAAGAGGCACCGTATTATCATATTTCTATCAGGGCCCGCACACCGAACTTCTCGAAAACCCAATTTTTATAGCCCATTCACTTGTGTATATGGACTAAATGTGGGTGCATACTACTCAAGAATATTATAATTGAAGGGGCCGCCGATGACGGAAGGCATCAAATAGCCTGGAAGGCCAGATTCTGGTCAGGTCTGGTGAGGAACGCCGGAGGGACTTTCATGACGCACTGCGACGGAACGTGATCGTATAGTCAGTCTGGATTATGTATTGATTACTGAGCTGCACATGCTCCCTGACGATGTCGGCTTGTCAGCTTCAAATCTGATGTGAGCGCTAGCTCGAGATAGACTTTTTGGTTTTCATTCCAGATCTGGAGTTCTCTGGCTCTTCATACGAATCAATCATCGTGGAGAAAAAGGCTGGGTGTCTGCAGCATCCGGATTGAGCGACGTCTCTTCGCCCATCCAATTCAAACCTTCCAAACGCCATGCTAACAAAAACGCTCACATCAGATCAAATCCTTGTCTACCACATCACTTCATCTAAATCAATCCTTCGCATCCCGCTCCTCCACAATTTTCGATTCCTTATTATCCATAAATCCTTTTTCGTCCGACCCACCGCCTGCTTGTGCCGATGCCCTCCGCTTGACGTCCTGCAACTCCGAGAAGTTTGGAAACAATCTATCCTGTGGCGGCGCGGTTTCCGCAATATCCATCTCATCCTTGTTTGCTAGTTTCTTCTCGTTCTCCGCCGACATCTCATACGCCACGAACGCCTGCGCAGAGAGTTCCACGCGGGGCTCGTCGGCACCCATCTCGAACTTGGAGTCCTCGCCAGAGGCTTCGTTGACCTCCGTGTTTGCGCCTGGGAACTCAGACTTCTCGGCACTGCCAAGCTCGATGGCAGAGTCGGGGGCCGCGGATGATTTGTGATTCCGCCTGTATAGGAAGCATGCGAGTGCTGCGACAAGGGAGATGCCAGCGAGAGAGCCGACGACTGCTCCAGCAATGGTGCTGGGTTTAGGTTTGCTACTCGGGCTGCTGGTTGGTTCGATCTGCCGAGTATACGTCATGACAGCTTCGAGAGCGGCGTTGTCATAGCCGCCTTCGGGGGAGGTGAGGGTTGCGCCACCATCACCGGTACCGCCAATGGTGCTGACGATGAGGGAGGATACATTGTATGCAGGGTCGTCGGCGACAAAGATGGATCCTGTCGGCGATTAGTGAGATTGGCGAATGGCTGTTGCATGTGCATACCCCAGAGCATAGTGGAAAGGTCGAAGATGGCGACGCCGCGCTGCTCCCAATCGCAGAAGTCGTATGTGCTGTTTAGACTGCCACTGACGGTGAGGAGTTGTCGGTTGCCTACCACGGAGCATGTGTGGCCCCAGCGAGGACTATCACCCCCACTGATCTTGGTCCAGGTGAACGAAGGTATGGATAGAGCCCAGATACCATCGTAGAGCGTGATATTAGAGCCCATTGGATTGCGACCACCGTAGATGTAACTACATGTATCAGTAGAGGTACAGGTTGTTGCGGAAGTAGAGGCACGGACAGGTTATGAGACGAATTGTCGGGGGCAGATAGTGCAACTACGCAGCTATCGATCATTGGCGGAGGTACTTCACCAGTTGTCGATTGAGAGTACCAAGTGCCGTTGCTTTGCGGGTTGTGTAGGTAGGATGAGAGATCGAATATGTCGACCGAATCAAAGGTAGCCTGCTTGGGTATTAAGTCATGTCGTAAGATGTCATAATTTGGAGCGGGAAAGTCAAACGTACCATAGTCTGCTCACGGAACAGTCCAACTCCGCCAGCTTCTCTGTAAGCTCCGCCCAGTGAAACCAGAACACCATCTTCTCCGACATTTGGAAGATATTGGAGTAAACCGCCCACCCGCGGGTACGAGTCCGGTAGACCGGGAGTGGATATGTTTGCAAGTGTTTGGTTATTGAGGTGAATAATGACCATTCCTGGGAGATTATATGTGTTGTTGCCAAGATACTGTGAGGCGTAGTATGATCCGATGTCTACCTGACCGTTCAGATAGAACCCCATACTCTTGTCAGTCGCTTCTGCAGACGCTCCATAGTTCGGTCTGTCGTCTAGCGAGTTCGAATATGGTAACCACTCATTTGTGGCTGTATCATAAGACCAGAGAGGCGTTGCATCACTCTGAATCTGTTTCCAATTAGGGAAAGAGTTATTTCCCATAAAGGTTGTGCCGCCATACACGTATATCTTGTTATCGCCGTCTGGACCGGCGAACATACTGCCACGGATGACGCCTATATCCGGCGTAAAATCTCCTGCAGGATTGGTCTCTTTCTTCCATGCTGTTTCGGTGATATTTGTGTACCAATTCCATGTCTCGTTCATACCCACAGTGATTAGGCTTGGATCTGAGTGCCGTGTTAGAGGGCAAAGTGTCCCCAGGCTTACTTGCACTTACTGATACCAAGTTGACTAGGCACGGAGGTACCATTCTGAGAGAAGTTGAGCCCCCCTAGTCTATAGGTCTGTATGCCACCATCGATGTAAAGAACGCCATTCTTAACCGTGGCTAGAAACATGCATTAGATGACTGATTGGTAGGAACAGCTCCTGTACGCGTACATTGATGCTGGAATCTCGAGCAGAAGTTGACGATAGGATCTATTGGGTTACTAGAGTTCTGTGCCGTGCAGAGCGCCACTAAAATGGGTAACGTAACGAAGACTAGCAGTGACATTCTGCAGTCCAAGACCTGCATAGCGGGCGTCGTCCTTTAGCGCTTCCGGAGACGGAACCCGTTTCGCGAAGCCGTGTCGGAAAAAGCCTAAGCACTGGTATTCGGGCAACACCTTGACATGTCTATAGAAAGGCACGCCTTGCAAGGTCGGTCCGCGATGACAACAGAAATGAAGTTGTTATAGTACACAAAAGGTCCAGCTCTCAGTCAGGTCTAGGAGACGAAGGCGGGGGCTCGCTTTTTGACTACCAGTTGTGCACGATTTATGTGAGCCAGCTTTATCGAGTTTACGCCAGTAGTATAGTTCTGTGGCGGGTTTTACAGCGGGCACGTCCATCGTAAACGTGTGGAGGGTGTTCACGCGAAGCCAGTAATAATCCTGATAAGTGGAACAACCTGGCCCATGGACGGGACGAGGTGCTACCTCTGCATGATCAGGCTAGGATTAATGAAGCAACATGCCGCTCAGCTCGACTGTTCTGGGACAGATATGGTGACGACTGGGAACAAATACGAGTTTATTTGCTTTTTACAGTCGGCTTGGGAAAAATATGTGCTTACTGAGCAGTCTGATTTCCGGGATCAACCATCCTGGCTCCGCTGCTGGTGGACCTTATCGCTGACAGCGCGAACATGAACAGGTTTTCCCTAGCTCTCTTCTCGAACGTTAGCCGATGACAGCTCTACGTTGAGGCGGTGGGGACATTTATCTGTCGCAAGTGATCAATGTTTGTTTAGTCTTACAGCAATTTTGAATGTCAGCTCGCTAGGTGGAGTCGCGAAGTGGTGGTCTGCTGGCTCTGGCGTGGGAGTTGAATTGACTAGTGTGGTAGGAAAAGCTAAGACTTCTTCCACCTTGTCCGATGGTGGCCGTGTTCGTGATGACTGGTCTAGTCGTGTGAAGAATGAAGACAGCTTATACGTCTGCACTTGATCTGAATAGATGTCTCGGACAAGACCAACTGATTGGGTGACTCCGACACCTCGGCGCGGGTTGCCGTGTCTTGCTTGTAGTCAATACAGGTGCAACAGCGACGATGCAGGATGTCATGTGAGGCTGATAGTAATTCGGGATTGACTCCGCCATCAAGCCGGCATATGTGGTACGAATGACATGGAGCGGTTTGGTGCTTTAAATACTGATGGGAAACAGTGTCCGTGGCAACAATGCATTGTTGAAGGGCAGAGGCAGACAGCGAGAAGGGAGCCCGATGATGGAAAAACAGGTGTCTGAAGAAGTGCATGAATCTCGCTAAATTTCAAGATGTTGAGAAGGCGGTGACGATTTCGCTACCCAATTTTCATGGATCTAATTAATTACGTAGCATGATTAGTTGGCTATGTTTAGCTTAGACCTGGGGCGTGCGGGGTTCAGCCATGGATAATTAGCCAAGACTCAGCTAAATCTAGCTGAGGCGGCGGAGGGTAGTCATTGTACTCCGCTAATTCATTATTAGGGAGTCAGCCATATTTAGTCGAGGTGGCTATAGTGGCTATGCAGTAATTAGAGATTGTGCGAGCAATGTTTGGCCCTCGCACACATCTCCGTGGTATCCATTAGTGTAAGATCCATCAGTCTTAGTAATTAGTGGCGCGCAATTGTCACGACATTCAATTAATTATTACCCGAAACAGCTGTATCTCTGTTTGCGGTTCATGTAACCTATTATTACTTCCTTCTCGTTGACCTAACCCTCTATCAACGTCTAATCCGTCTATCATCTCAGGTACCTTATAAGATCTGAATACAACAAATGAAAGATATGTAGGTATGCCCTTATGACATTGCTCATGACGCAAAAAGCAATTTGCCCAAGTTCAGCCGCCCAGACGCTACGCCACCTGCGACAGCGACAGCACTCAGTAAACTCAACACAACCGTAGTGTTACTTATCATGGTTTCTTCATGCACCCTTCCGATTCTCGACTCCTTCTCTTCTGGTAGCGCATTCACGCCGTCTCCTTCCGCAACATAGTCTTTCCAGTCAACCTTGGATAACATGTTCTGGTACTCCAGCACTGTTCCATACCAATTGTTGGTGATCCGCCCACTCTCGTTTTTATACCAGGATTTACACCCGGGATCGTTGAAACTCGTTCTTTTCAGGATTTCCTGTGCCTTGTTGTTGAACTCGGCTACTCGCTCTTGTTTGGGATACAGAGCAAGCTTTCTGCCGGATTGGCGAGCCTTTAGAACACGCCCAACCAGCTCATTCAGATACCTCGACTGCGCTTCAATCATGAGAATGATACTATTGTGCCCCAGATTGGTGTTGGGGCCGTAGAATATACCAAAGTTTGGCGCATCCTCGACTGTCACGCCTTGGAACGCAGTCGCCCCGTCCTTCCAGATATCGGAGAATGGCCGTCCATTCTTTCCATATATGTCGATCGGGTACATGAACTGTACAGTCTTGAACCCAGTGGCACAAACAAGAAGATCGAACTCTTGTTCTTCACCCCCGTCGACTACGACTCCCTTCTCTGAGATTCGTTCAATTTTCCGGGTTTCAAGCGAGCAGTTGTCTCTCGCCAGAGCCGGGTAGTAGTCGTCACTGATTATGATCCGCTTGCAGCCTGGCGCATACTCGGGAGTAAGTTTCTTCCACATCTCTGGTTGATCCGGAAATTCTCGTCGCATAGACTTCTCGCATTCCGATCTGAACAATTGAGACATTTCTGACTCTTTGTCCGTCACTGCTTCGTGACTACTCTCTCGAAAGTCCATCATCGCCGAGCGCACACGCTGAAGGACTCCCGGAACGTATTTATAGACAGCCTTCATATATGCTGGCGTCGCTTCGTCCAAACGCGGCACGACCCAATTTGGAGTTCGTTGGTAGACTGTTACCTGAGACGCGACTTTCGCAATCTCAGGAATGATCTGGACAGATGTGGCACCTTTGACTCGTCAGTTATAGACACAACATATGCGACAGTCACGGTGACTTACCATTACCTATCACGCCTATTCTCTTTCCTTCCAGGTCGTACGTCCAATCCCATCGCGCTGAATGCATCATCTTGCCTTTGAAGCCGTCAAGTCCGGGGATGTTCGGCATTTGTGGTGCGTTTAGTTGCCCTACCGCTGACACCAAAAAGTCGGTCGTCAACGCGTACGTCGCGCTGTACTCGCCATCTTTCCCACCATCCACACTGACATGCACCTTCCACTTCTTTTGCTCTTCATCCCAGCGGGCCGACTCGACAGAGCTGTTGAACCTGATGTGCTTAAGAAGGGAGTATTTCTCTGCAACTCCGATAATGTATTCCTGTTTCTTGTCAACCATTACATTCTGGTGCATAACCAAAAGAGATACCCACAAGAAGCTCCTCTTGGCCTGGATACAATCTTGACCAGTTGGGATTCTGCTCGAAGCTATAGCTATACAATATGCTAAAGACATCACAGCAACAGCCGGGATACTTATTATCACGCCAAGTTCCGCCGATTCCACCACTCCGCTCAAGGATCACAAAGTTCCTGCAGTTGTTGCGCTTGATGAGGTCGATTGCCATGCACAATCCGGAGATGCCAGCCCCGATAATCGTCACAAAAGGCGAGCTATAGTCATTGTTACCGACCGGTAACTGTGGCCATGGTTTGGACATTCTCGCCGGAGGGTCAACACGGATGCCAGGGGATCAGTGGCGTGAACGTCGAGGGGAACGGGTCTGTTGCCTCGAATGTTTGCAACACGCAGTATAGCTACGGCGGAAAAGCGATTAGACACGTCAGCTGCGGGAATTCTTGCGAATAACAAACGCCCTGCGAGCGTCATTTGTACAAATCGCAAGGTCGGTTATCTGATCCCGGTCTCCCCCTCACCACTGGCCATCCCCTCGGTTGTCACTATATCCGTGTAGTTCAACTAATATGTACTGAATGCACCACATACCACCATGTGGATCAAACGCGTGGCGAACCGTTCTGATGGGCTGGCCAAAAATGAAGATTATCACTGCAACTACTGCGTTTGGTATCACAACATGAGTGGGCTGATGGCCAATCTGGTAGAGCAATGATTCAGACGACCGCCTAGTGGACGGCACCGTGGCCTTTGCCGCGCACGGCTGTTGTTGCGTTAAAGAAAGTATCATCGAACGACAACCTTAATTAGCGCATCCAAAATCCTTTCTAGGTAGTGATCTTTAGCATTGAAATCTTGGTAATGCTAAAACTAATGCCGCGTATCTCCGCTGTAGTAGTGACATCCTTCTGGGTATGCAATCCCTAGACAATCTGTTGGATTTGGAGACCTCGTGGAAGCTTTGCATATTGCACATTGCATGAACGGCCGGGGAATTTTGCCCGATGCCATTCTATATTGCGCTCGCTATATAGGCAGGCTGCTGGATAGAGTTCAACTTCATTTCATTAATTGACGAGAATAGTATCATTTTCTAATTGGTACATAGTCGCAATTTAAGACACGCTAAAGCTACGACTCGGCCAATCGGTAGCAGTCGGTTTGCTGGTAGATCAATCACATGAATGCCCTCCCTCGGCCCTCCACTTCCTATGGTATACACATATAGATATAGATATATATTCTTCTACAGGACGGTTGCTTAGCTCTAGCACCGTATACTCCTATGGTGATTGTTTTTAATGTTTCGGATCTTTCGGGGTTTCTCAGGGTGATATCTGATACAACCTAAAGCACTACCTGAGCCGCTCCTGTCGAAGGTCCGCCTTCTGCCCACGCTGCCATATTATTATTCCTTATCTATATTTTAAGTGGACTAGATACTATTTACTCATTTTCATATATTATGATAGTAACGATATATAGTATACTCTGACTAACCGCGACTATTTTTCTATAATTTTCTCTTTCATTTCCTCTTCCTTAAGCATCAAGATTTACTAGAGGTGGTCTAGCGGGTAACCATTCTAATTTTCCGCCCCCGATATCATTTAGATTTAGTCCGACACCCGTGGTATATAAGATAGATAGAATACAGTAGAATACTATATAGTATTAGTAGCCGCTGTATATATGCCTTATAGAACACTTGAAACTTACTAAAACTATTTGTGTTTGTAGATGCGTCGTCGGCTGAAGCCTGCGAGAGTTGCAGAGTATCTTGCCAGTAATCAGTTTGATCTTCAGCTATATTAATCTATTAGTATATGTAATATTACTATAGAGTCATCTAAGCTTACTTGGGGGGTACCGTGTCTTTAGTAGTATCTTTAGAAATGTACAACCTAAAGCCATTTCGATGATATTATCCAATGGAATGTCCTCCGGGTGATAGCCTGTCGCATATTCCTCGGGGCTTACGTTAGAGGGCCTCACGCCACGAGGGCCATCCTCGGCATCATATATATTTGGAGGGCGACTGAAAAGATAGTCGGGAGGGTCGGCGTAATTATCCCCACACCATGTGACCAATTTTACATGAGACCTTCTTACACGTGGTTCGTCATGAAATATCAGCTCTCGGTGCCAATCATCGCAACGAGGCGGCGGACCTTCCTTTATCGAATAAGATCCGGTTATCGGATCAAACCAAAGTTCAACCTCAGAGTCAGAGTCAAAATCAGAGTCAGAGGTGAGTAGTTCATCGGGAACGCGTCCTCCGGAAAAACGTCTTATCTCCTCAAGGGTGGACGGCCTCCAGCGGTTGGTATCACAAAAGATAATAAGATCTGCTGCATTCCACCTGACCTCTCTTAGTCCGGCGACCTGGCCTAAAACTCCGAGAACTGCGTTTCGGATTTCGAGATGGCGACTTCTGTCTGGGTCCATATGTTCGGGAACTCTGGCTCGGTATACAGGATCTAATGGACTAAAGATCAGATTCCATGCCTCCCGAAGGTATTTCGGGGGTCCATCATCTCTTAACATGCTCTTGAAAGCTAGTCTAGCCATCCGTTGGGTCTCGACGAGACTAGGTCGGTATGTAAAGCGAGTGCATGAGATTGGATCAAAGCCATAAGTTCTAGGTACTTGCGAAGTACGAAAAGAACTAGTAGAAGGAACCCCCGGCCGTGGAACACGTACAGCCGCTAGCGAATAAGAAGTAAAGAGTGTTATAAGAAGCGTTCGTAAAAGCATAAGAGAATGCATTTTACTTCCAGAGATTGATCATAAAAGCTCTTTTTTTTTAGCATGAAAGAGCTTACCGCGATGTTATAAAATGCCTGGTAATCAATCAGTTCACCATGTCACTAGAAAACCATCAATCGCGCATGGTTCGCCTTGGTATTCTATATATATGTATGGATAAGTTTTTCTTAAGTCTGAGCCAGCGTATTAGGTGCGTATTAATAATATATATTAGACAGGAGGAGTGAATTGCCCGAGTGGGATCGCTCTAGTCGTGATCAAGGATGTTTGCTATGTACATAGCGTGGACTGCTACTATTCATAGTACCAATACTGTGGATCGGATTCGACTTACCCGAAGTCAACGTTAAACGAGGCCCATTCCCTGATTCACATTACCCCACTTTCAATCGCCCTCTTACCTAAGCCAATTGCTAAGATCCGACATTAATATCTCTATACTTGCTCTTTGTCTCTTGCTTGTATCTATGTATCTAACCTTTGCTTCCGGAGGGATAGCACGGAAGGCTTGAGGGTCTAACCTCTCCCGCAATATCGTGTGCAAGACCACCAAGTCCTGGATCATTGGTATGCTAGAAGTGCTAGTCTTCCAACATGGTGATTACGGCCCGCTTCGTTCATCAGTTCAACGGCCAGCTTCTTCTACTTACCTCTTGGAATCGAGCTTGGGTATGTCGAGGCCGGAGATATTAATGAGAGAAAGAAACGAACTCTTGTTGACAGCGGGTTGTGGTGGTAACTAGTGGCTGCGTTTGAATCGAAGTAATATTCTGTATGATGCAATGGGGTGTGCTTAGTAGGCGATATGCATACTAGTCTAATAGTTTAATAAAGACTACATTCATCAGCTGTCCTTGGTTACTATAGACCTTACTAATAACTCTTGTTAGCTAACTCCAGAAGCCTAGACTTGGACTCCTACAAACTTAATCAAAGCTACATTATCGATGCACTTTTCATTGATCATCATGGAAGCCAAGCTAGAAGAAAGCTTTGGGTTTGAGAGGCTCGAAAATCAGGCGACAGTCTTTGGCCGGTGTACATCGGTAGATTTACGAACTCTAGAAGATTAGCTTACTAATGCTTTAGACAAAGAGATCGATCATCAAGTCGTAAGCAATGCTTTGAAATGAAATGATGTTCTTCTCCCGCCCCCATTTCATTACAATGGAATAAATAGCAATTTAAACATGGGCTTGAGTTTTAACAATCGTGGGCATGTCCGTTGACGAAGTAGAGTCTATACCGCGTCACTTGAAGAAGTTAATCAAGGTGCTCATATCCTTCATTGAGGGATTTTCCGTCATTTTGAATTGGGACGGAAGTGAACTCACCGGGCCGATTTAGTCGACAGTCGCGGCTTGCCTTCAAACCTCGAAGTCTTTTTACCATGGGTATCCTAGCAGGGCCTGTAGGTATTCTCTCATAATCCACTGTCTAGATCCACGTTATCGATGTATTCAAGAGGCGTCCTTTAGAGATCATAGTCGCCTACATTATCTTACATCAAACCTCATTCATACCTATGTAAAGACTATCTTTGGATAATATCAAATTAAGCTTGTGGAATTCATGGTATATATAGAAGTGACCTAGCTTGATCGCCCCTTCGAGTACGCCCGAAGAGCTAAGAGTTAGCTCTATACTTCTATAGTATTTATATTCTTATCTTACTCATGTTATTAAACAGTAGATTAGTAAATAAGAGATATATATTAAAAGATAGAGAGAGGGAGCTCCTTTTAAGCTATGGATCTCTTTCAATGTAAAAATTTCTAGGGATATAAATGTCTGTATATCGTTAAGAGGGACGTCTATTTTACTACTATCTTTTGCCTATAACATATGTCTATAACGTTCTTTAGTATTACTCTTAGTACGCGTCTATATATTAGTTCTTCTATCTCTTACTAATGAAATCTTATATTAATATATTTCTAATACTAAGATCGAATAAATTCTCTAAATATAATATTATTATTCTAAGAAAAGCTTCTATTAATCGATCTTTTAGTTAAAGAGATAGACTATAATATAGGTCTAAATATTATTAAACCTTCTTAAGTATCGTATGTTATCTAGGTAGTTTAGGAAATACTTTTTAGATACAAATACACATATATCTAATATTTTCTTTAAGAGAGAGATATTAAATAATTAAGGATTATAGATTTCTAGAAACTTTTAAAAAAGAGGATTAGTACGCGTAAGTAATGTGTTAAGAGTAGTACTAAGATATTCATCCTTGCGTGATTTCTAGGTTGTTCCTGAGGTAAATTTTAAGATTTTCACTCAAAGACTAGTATGCCACCATTGTCTACACCTAGATAACCTAGACTATTCATGCATCGCTTTCTCTTCTTTATAGCACTCATGTACCTGTCCACTACTACTCCGTTCTAATTCTACAATGAGAATATTCTCTTCTATGCTCCTTTTCGGAGTGTTTTTTACGTCTTCTCTAGCGGCTGGAACTTATGCCTTACATAAAACATGCACTGATGAGTATCCACGTCTACGGTACATACTCTTAGAAGCTCAGGGTATGGCTCGGTTAGCCACAGAAAGCATAGAAAACTGGGATGAAATGTCGGATGAGCTTAAGCATGGCTTTGAGTTCATTTTCGAGAGACGAAGTTTTAATGATGGCATCCAAGATGAGGAGAGTAAAGAGGAGGAAAGTCCAGGACCTCGCGTAACCGAAACCCCGCGGATGTTTAGAACAATGGTATCACAGATTTTTAAACGTGTCGACGATTTTCAGGAAACTGATTGGGAGTCGGGAGAGATTCATATATACTGCAACGAGGATCGATGGAGGGAACTACAGGACGATGAACAGTACGATGATAGGATAAGGCGACATTTTCCCAATGGCAGCATCCCGGTCAACCTACGCAACTCTAACCGTCTACCTAATGATCGGCTCTGGATTGATCGTGAGAACGGTTATTGGCACAGGGGTCCACCAGAGTGCTCCCATAGTAGCACCCTTTTTGGAAGATACGAGGACACACCGTCTAGGGGCCCATACGGGATCACCATAACATGGTGCGCAAAAAATTGGCCCCACGGCCAACGATTTCTCATTGATCTCCTTTTGGAACAGGAAGATTTCTCTACTACTACGATTGATAACATACTTTCACAGCATTTAAGTCCTGTGTTCTTATATGGGCTACTACTTACGCCGCGATTTGACCGTAAGTCATGCTTTCCTTCTTTCCATTATTCATAGTCCTTCTTCTCATATCCTAGCCGTACTAATAACACATTAGTACGTGAAATGACTGCTGGCTGGGCAGGTAGTAAAAGGTTATCGGCGGAAGAGGCCCTTATCAATATTGGAAGCCATGGTAGGTTATAGTACTCACTGGGCAAGAGTGTTGACTAATGCATCATAGTATTATTTGGTCTTTTGTCCTTTTTGAACGAGTTACATGTTTTTATTGATGAAAAGCATGCCAGACTAGGGTATCTAGTGGAAAAACATGATTAGGTTGTATAAGAAGACATGCCGCATGGTTCTAAAAGTTTATTTAATTCTTAGCCACATAGTAGCATTATTGCTTCCCTAACTTTTCTATTCTCGTAGTGCGAGATTAACAGGGACACCTTTCCTCGCACGTAGTGTTATGTAGACTTGTAAAACCTAGGTAGACTACGAAACGGGAGTAAAAGAGGCACCTAGACGTGATATACCTACGTGAGCCCCAAAGCTTACATATAGAAATCCTGGTCAAGTGATAAATCTAGGCCATAAGTATGTTGAATATGCCTAGAGATTATTCTAGAAGGGATCTGGTTAGGATGCATACGAAACTACACATAGGCAGTTAATCATACAAGTGCTGTAAACCGTGAACGGAGAACGCTTTCTGTCGTAGAGCAAGAGACTAATTATTACGTGAGAGTGTCACACAGACCAGAGCTCATAAGGGTCTGGATGAAAGCAAGCTTGCAAAATACACTTTCAGCTTTGTTGGATACATCTTACGGTGCATAAAGTACAGGTGGTCATTGCCGGCGTCTGGGTGGTCTGAGAAGTAAAGGTAATTAACCGCCGTTCCGAAATTGGGAGGTTGCGCACTTTTTCAAGCATCCATCATGCGATCGCCAATTTAGATGTCACCCTCCTCTTTTTACGCTCATAATTTCACTTTCTCCAATGTGCTAATTTGAATACGACCTGCGACCAGCCTATTGATATTTACAATCGATAGCAGAACAACTGTGCATCATGCACGCCTATCTACGGAACGATTCAAGGAAGTGACGACAATGCTGCTTAACGGAGAGGCCGTGCCCATGATTTGTGTCCGAGTTCGATAATGTAAAGCCCGATGAACTAAAAATAAAGGTGGAAGTACGAAGACACCCCACTGGTTGAGCGAGAGCCGTGCTGTGCAGGAGCGAGAACTTATCAGAACGGTCCAATCACATCCGTGAAATCCTGTCATATTCACAGTCGCCTTGCGAAGGGATGATCACTCTGGAGTGAAAGTAGCAGCGCTGACGTTGACCCTGCACCGCTCTACTAAGTCTACTCTGTTGAGCGAGTAACGTCACTCCGGAGCAACGCTCTTTTCGTTCCTTGTCTAACACTTTAAGGATCACAGCTGTGGACAAAGACGGCAGCACCGAGAAAGTTTCAGGCAGTTTAGACCAAGGCATGGCTACTAATAAGAGATGCACAATGCCAATTTCCCCGATAGATTCAGACGAGTTCTACATAACCACGACATACAGCGAGCTCTGGGGAGACAGGCCCAAGCCCTGACGTCTCCCCGATTCGCTCTGGTCGGAACAAATGTTAGAGGACAACAGGAACAATACAAGGACCCGACGACAGAAGCTAGACGTCGGCACTCAGTACGTTCACATCATTCCAGAAGGCTGAGCCGCGGAGCTGGGGTACAGGTATGTTTCAGCCAATAACAAGAAGGGCCACACAACTACGGTAAGCTGTCTTATGCTAAACTCATCTGCTTGGGTAGAAATGATGCGTTGTTCCATGGCTAGAGTTAAGGAACATATGTATTAGCAGGGACTGAACATATACAAATCTAGGGATTGATGACAGCTAATACTACGATGCAACACAAAAGGCTGTCCTTATCCTTTTTACTTAATTAGGCACGCCTGCCATCTGTTATGAGTATCTAGACCTCGACTATGATGGTTCCGTGGAATTACACAACGCATAGAAGAGACAGGCGCATGATCTGGTCACGGGCTTAAAATTGATTCTGATGCATCTTTCGCAGCATGCTCAAATGGCATAGTATAACTCACTCTGAGAGTCGTATCGAGATACAAAGGTCTTAATAGATTATATGACTTGTAGCATAGAGCGATCTTGCTTCTGTGTGTCTAGAGTCAGGTGGGAGTCCTGCAAATCTTGAATCAGCGCAATCTACTGGTGACTCTGTTGGGACTGCTGATGGTGTCAACCACGGTTGTATGATCTATTTCCATGATCTATCTCTATGATATAATAGTAGTTATAAAGAGCATCATAACTTGATACGGAGACTTGAAGTACCCCTGCTGGAGTCTTAAGCTTGGTCTGTATGTTGCCCCCATGGGATAGCTGATAGGTACGGAGTTAGGTGTGCATTAGGCTGGGTACCGTAGTACTTGCGGCACCGGCATCAAATATGTGCCTGAAAAGCTGTGGCGGATCAAAGTAGAAGTTGATATTCACGTTACATATAGATAAGAAGGGTCCTAATGACCCATCGTCGCCCAAAGAGGTGTTTTTCGAAGATAAATGACGTCGAACGGATCGTCTAATCTGCGGCTGAATCGTGTTCATGATAGCCTACTTGCACGTTTTGAAAACCTTTTGACACAGTTTCATCACGCCCACTTCTCCGCCGCGTGAGAATCGATTGGGTCTATGCATAATGTAAAGTCGCTGTACAGGATATACGTGGCTACGTCCATGGGTTTATCCCACTCTTTCTCGTTTTGGAAGCATTAACGATAGATGTTTGTCGGAGTCGGCTGGTCAAGTGTAGGTAAAATGCTTAGACGTGGTATCGAAGAAGGTCAGGGTCGAGACGATGACGACAGGCCCGTGGCTGGACATGCGTACATCCAAGTATCCGGTGTGGCTCTGCATAAGTTGAACAGGGCGTGCTGGATGTTGTGGAGCCGACTGCTCTAGTGACTGCCCAGTATCCGTAGTTTTCCTAGAACCTGACTATCTTGGGGGGTTTCCCGTTTCGGCAACTAATCGTGGTCCATCTCTCCCGGACATTATACCCTTTCCTTGATCTCTCTCACGAGTACTCAATACATATCCATACTCGTATAATAGTACTATCGCGCCGAAGTATGCAGAGCTATCCGCATTTGAAATCGCCTCGGCACTTGTTTTCTCAACGATATGTTTCCACCCAAACGCCGGCTCTATGTTTTGTAAAAGAAACGGGCGTGTATGTAGTATATCGTGGAGTAGAGCATAGCTAAGAAAGGCTACGATAAAGTCTATCGGAAACTTATTACCTAGATTCCCAGTCCCTGTCATACCCATGTACTGCACAATAGAAGACTGCCGTCTCGGATTAGGGGGACATAACGTAATAGCTGCCCGGTTTCGGGGCGTACGGAACGGGGCTTGGTGGTGAAGACGTATGTATGTATTTCCTCTTCTTCCGTCACGACAGGTCGGTCGGCCTCGAGTCTCCAAGTGGCTCTCCGGATCTACCCATAAGTCTCTGTCCGGAGAGTCCGGCTGTGGCCTCCAACGCTCCTCGTTATCACAGTAGATATGCAAGTCTGCTTCATCGAAGGCTTTAGGTCTCATCCTTCCTATATCTTCCATTATAGATCCTATTCGGTTTCTTGTCTCTATGGTGTTGTCCTTATAGATAGCTGTAAATGAGCGGGCAAGGTCTTCGTTGAGGCCACGAATATCTCGTAGATGTTGTGCGCTTAATGTGGCCATGCGTATAGCCTCAGTCATCCCAACTACCACTTGTTGAGTTTCTTCTTTTCGGTTCGGTTGCTGGCATGATGAATGAAAAGCGTACGAATTGGCTGCGAAAGCCTTAAGCGGGAGTAATGCCCCGTATAATAACGTTGGTACCGTAAGAAGTAAGAGCATAGTGAAGTGAGAGATATAGAATGGTATCTATGAGAAGTTATACTAAAGATATCTTCTAATATATATTATTCTAATTCAAACTTCACATGCTCTCTAATATGAGAATATCTCGTGATCATTAATATTACATACTTATCCCTACTAAGTAGCTACGAAAATCCCGCATAAGTCCATCCCTACACCCCAAATAAGTTTAGCCTATCAAGTATGCGGCCTTTACAGTATATATAGTAATGCGAATAACGTAGAAAACAACTCAATAGAAAATAACCTAAGCTTATTAGTAGTCGAAACCGTGTAGATTAAAGCGGCGTGAGGCTATTCATAGCACCTAAGAGTTATCAAACGACCTATCACAGCATGTGCGTACGTTTGTAGGAACTGCCCCTGCATACCGTCCCTTTCTACTCATAAAAGTTAATGCGACGCAATCAAATTTGAATATCACCAACCCCCTGGTGTAAATACTTAGAAGGATAGACCTCCATGGCTTCTAATTACGTAGTACAGACTGAGGCATACGAAACGCTCTCCATCTCAATCCTCAAAACCCCTGCTGCCTCTTCCATTTCTCCTTCCACCCCTCGAACCACGGACTCTCCTCCAACGTATGCACCTCCCATCCTTGCTCAATCTTGCCATTCCTGGCCTGTTCTGCGCTCCACTCCCTTAGCGCCGGACACACGACATGCTCGACATGCCATGAATTTTTATACTTCATAAGGCTCTCTTTGCCCTCTTCTAGCACCTTCAAGAGCAACAGCGGCACGCGCGGCTCGTCTCTTAGCGCCTCAATTGGGGTAAATAATGCTTTGAAATTGAATACTATGCCTGCGGATAGGGGGAGACGGCGGAGGGTCTGCCAGTCCACGCGAAGGTGGCAGCGCGAGAGAGTGATTGTGGGGTCTTGGATATCGCGGTAGATTTCGTGAGGGTCGCCGGGAGGCATGTAGAGAGGAGTATCGACTTCTAGGCCCCAAGAACCCCGTTGAATCGGCCTGTCCGTGGGTTTCCTAGCGAAGTACCTGCATCACATGAGTTTCATGTCGCTCAAGAATGTCTCAAGGAAGGGTGCGAGACCCAAGGAGACAATGCATACCGATCCATAGAAAACTGCATCTTCTCCTTATAATCCGGAATCGGCTGATGAATTTCATCCAGACGAAGCCCGATTTTACTCGCTACGTTCCAGCCGAGACTGGAGCAAATGACCCCAGCGCGGAAATAGTAGTGACCAGTTTCGGGATCTCGGAGTGTAATAGCGAAATCCTCCGGGACGTGGTTCAACAAGACATGCAAGGGGTGCTCAGATCTCAGATCAGCCTTAGTACGAAGGATGTCGTTGTGAAAAGTCATGTTTAGCACATCGAGACTGAAGTAGTGCGGGTAACGCGCACATAGAAATTGTAACACCATCTCCATGAGCTCTTTGCATGCGAGTTCAGAGCCAGGGAGGTAGTCTAGTACGTTCTTACCGTGCTCCGCGACGAGTTTCTGACGCTGAGATATTTTGGACGCGTATTCGTGTTCGAGTTCGATCCACCAGTTGTTCTCCATTTTCATTAGGGCTGTGAACTGTCAGTGTTTACCACTTTGCTTGAGATTGTTGACAAACACATAGTTTGATGATACGGCCATCGAAACGGGCGATAAGGTCTTGGAAGTGCCTTGTCGATGTCGAACTCTGGGTACGGAGCCGGGAGTGAGACGCCGCTGAGCGTAGCATAGTCTGGAAAGTCACCGAGGGCTTTGATCTCGTCGGAAGAGAATCCTGTCGGTGTGCAAATGACCTCGTTCGTGTCCCAGATAGAGGTCTCGAGAGGAACACATGTCGTGTTCGATGCGACGTCCTTCAGAGCGACAATCCCGGCGATGGGCTTCTTCAAGTTGACGAGGAGTTCGTTTCCTATCTGGCCTAACGTCTCCCGACGCTGTGGCGGGAACACGTTTTTATACGACAGTTCTTGAGTACTGAAGGCTTTCTCAGGCCTAATAGATCGAGGCGGGGTGTTCGCACCGGAGGTCCGTCGTTTGTAGAACTGTAGACGTAGTAGAATGATCCCTCTTCGTTTTCTGTTGAAGCCTAGATACGACAGGGAAATTACTAGGAAACATGCAAACAGTAGGAGTGATGATGATCCAAACGTCCTGTCGAGTTGCAGGTGCATGATGTGTATACGTATACAAATTGGATGAACAGGCAAGACCCGAGGAATGTATTCCTGAAAGTATGACTGTGTGAGCGATGCCGCTAACGACACTCGGGATGCTGTATTCTGAAATGTTGTATACGACCCTACCAGTCGAGGCTGTAAACACGATTCTTAGCAGTAATGGATACGCGGTTGTGACCGCAAGAGAACGGATAACTGCGAGTGGACACTGAGAGTTATGTCAGTATTAGGTCCATAATATATATTATTGAGCTGCAGGCCCAGATAATCCTGATCGAGTTAAGCTGCAGGGAATGAGAGCGAATGAGCCAGGCGGGGTGGATGGACTTGCTATACAAGGCAAGAGATGTCTCAACGAAGTGAGAGGTATTGGTGGCCTGATTTCAAACTATAGATGTGGCATTGGCAGGTGTAGCAAGAGAATATTCAGAGGAATGCATCTTTGTTATTCACATAAAGACCCATGGACCATTGTGATGTCGTTTGCCAGGACCATTGACTACTTGTGCGTCGTTATCGTTGCCCAGGCCTGTGGTGTAATCCACATTGAGCCCTGGTCACACTTGGCCTAATCAGGCTAGTAAACCTAGGGTGCACTAAGCTGCAACAGGTCAACGAGTCCTGATTTGAATATGTGTAAGTTGGTGTGCCTTGATTTCCCCTTTTATGGCTTCTGATACCTAGTATTTGTCTTGTTGAACTTCGGGAAATTTCTTCTCCTGGCATAATCTCCCGTCATGTCAAACATACAAGCCTATCAGGCTGTGACGACGCTTTACACCGTGACCTGGATACGAATGACATGGCTCGTCATCACTTCCTGTATATGGTTAAATAATCCAGATGCTGGGGTGTATCATGGAAGAGTCATGTTCGTAATCAAGCTTCGTTAATTCGTGCACCTCTCCCATGGCTCTCGGTACTCGAGTCCCAGTCCCTCAAACACCTTTCGTTCGGCGTCCTGCCAGCTCCCGCTGACTCCCTCCGGTCCTTCGAGTGGTACCAGTAGCCCACTGCCGCGGTCTCTAACACCACTGCTATCGAATTTCCAGTTTTTCACATTCTTGGCGTACCGTCTTACATCCCTTTGGAACGTGGTGCCCCCGCTCCAGCCCATGATGGCGCAGCCCACCGTCCTCCATGGCGAGATAATGATATCCACTCGTCGATGTATGTTTGGATTCCTGACATTCCCTGGATTGGCTTCCAGGTCTTCTGCCTTTGTAGACCATTGAGGATGTTGCCAAACGACAAGTGCTTTGTCCAGAGAATCAAAACCATGCCCGCCGCCAGCACCACTCGCTTTGAATGGTAGAGTTGACTGTTCTCGTAGGCTGTTGTTCTCGCTGTGGATCAGCGTGTGCGTAATCCATTCTTCTCTTTCTAAGCTGAGCACAATGTCCCTTGCAAGACCTTGCGTGGCCTTGAGGGAGCGGTGCGAAACAATGACATCCACGTCGCCACTTGCGGATTTTCCTCGCCGATATCCTCCCACAATAACGACTTCAATCCCAGGATCGCGGACTTTGATCGCATGCGTTCGTATCACTGACACTATAGACTCAACTTCAGACCTTGGAATCGGGTCCAGAAACTCGTCATAGTACTTGACACCAATCTGCTGCACTCGATGCAAATCCTTCCAGCCGTAGTCGATCACATCGTCCAGATCCTGCCAGCACCGGTCATAGTAAAATTGATGTGCCGTCTGCGCGCCAACGCCCCAGATGTTGTAGAATAAATTAAGCTTGACCAAATGCTCATCAGTGGACATTCTCTCTGCCTCCTGGACCCTGCCCGTGTTTTTCCATTCGACCCAGATGTTTGCCAGTTTTGTCTCACAGCCCGGCAGCCGTGTTATTTCACGAGGAGTCGTAATCTCATATGGGTATGCAGCTACCGCAGCAATACTAGTCGAGTATGCGCGGACACCAATCTCATCCATAATAAGAATTCGTTCAAGCCGAATTTGTTTCAACACTTCTATGAATGCTTGGTTTGGTGGATTAGGGGGCGTAACACGTTGACAAGCATATCGCAGACCGCTCTTGACCCAATCTGGCTCCATGGGTATGTCGCTTTCACCGCCTTCATGCTCTGCTGTAGTTTCCAGGGGAAGCTGGCTTGTCTGATGGTGAATCCTCTTATCAGACATCGCATGCCGTGTCCCAAAGCCGCGACGTTCAGGCAGTGTAGGAACTTGCGGTGTATGTCCTCCAGCATCAGCATTCGCCCGCTCTAAGATATTTGATGCGAGGTAAGAAGTGGGAATATTCCCTACCCCTCTCACGCTGTGTTCGCAGCCTGGACCGAGTTCACCATCCCTTTGCGTTGCCGACTTCTGAGGATGAAGTGCACTGACAACCTGTGGTGCTTGTACAGGCCTGCCTTGGTATATCATGTATTCTCGAAGTGATAATAATTTTTGTGCAGTAATGCAATCCTCGAGCCAATTCAACTTTATGACCGTGATTGTGTTCATAGGGAACGTACACATGTCCACCAACTCAAGCGCAGGAGGTACTGACAGACTGGGTATAGAGGAATCATCATGAGGCAAGATGCTTTCCATCCCAAAGTGGGTATCGCTAACAGTAGACTCATTGTCAGTAGTGGAGTGGCCGTCGTTTGGGTCAACTTCAGCAACGACCAATCCGTCATCGAGTCGTCTACGCTTGGCTAGAGGCTGTACAGTATGAACCGTATCGTCGATTTCTGTTGCAGCTGGCTGAGAGACGGTTTCCTCAGTCCAAAGCTGAAGCCATCTCAACTCCAGTTTAGCGCGAACTTTCTTCTCTAAGTTAGCGAATGCAAGTCGTGTTTCTTTGATATCGTAGGTCAAGGTGGCGCCATATTGCAAAAATTTGCTCTCGATATCGTAAAGTGCAGTCTCATCCATATGAACAGGCAGTACGTAAATGGGAGGTAGGTCCGAGAGGTCCAATCTCGTCGCGGGCGGTGCAGTCGCTTCAGAGTCTGGTGATGTTTGAGTCGAGTTAGGCGATGTCATGTCTGCGAATTCAGAAGATATGCGGGGCAAGTGTCAAATGGCTTGACATTGTGTAAACAATCCTAGGATGTTAAATTGGGCCTGTGGAGCGCGCGCGCGTTGATCGCTACGTGTTTTCGAATGAGTATCGTGAGTTATAATCTGACAAACCACAGTATGTGCATGTATCGCGATGTCTCGTACTGTGCACATAACTGATGTGCGAGATGGTTGCATTGATGGTTGTTCCAGGTTGGCCATGGATCAGCTTGGGACTTGACACAGAAATACGCTAGGCCGAACGTGGTAAGCTGGAAGAGCCATTGGTTTCTGACGGACTCACGGACGATCTTAGGCGCGGTAGACTCGGGGACTATGAGAGGTCTCTACCTGAGAATGTAGTTAACAAACATGAAGAGAAACCTATAATTAATAATAATTCACTAGTTCTTGGCTTTGTTTCCATGTATCTGGGACAATCGGATCTGCCCGTCCCTCGGCTTGTATCGTACAATGCGTCGTTAATGGCACAGTCTCTACATGGTCCTACAAAGCTCTTAGTATGTACATCTATGTTTTGAGCACCTTATCTATAACACTTTCTCTGTTATGAGCTTGATTGAGTATCTGTTTTGGGTTACGGGGGTTACAAATAGCTTCCTCGACCGTTCTCCCAGCTTATATGCGAGGTTGTCACTTCCCGACCGCGAAATTTAACCACATCGTATTCTGACATTGGCAATAAGAAACACTCCAGGCGCACCTACATGAGGGTAGCTGTTAGTTGTAGGTGTTGATAACTTGAAGGCAGGTTGCTTAGCATCACGCGTTGAGTCAACGACCTGTGTAGGTAGGTAGGCAGCAGTACATATTCGAGGGACAAGAAGATAAATTGCGAGATCACGTGTCGTCGCGAAATGTCCGCGTTATTAGTCACGTCACAATTCTAGCACTACATACGAGCTACGGAAACACCCTTGATCATGACGACTACACGTATTCCGTCATGCCACTTGCTACCCCAGATTATACTTTGATGGGGATCCGACAGCCACCAAGGTACGCTACTGTGTCTGGAGCCCTGAGTAAGGATTTCTGCAGTAATTGAGATCATCATGATCCGTCGACTATGCACGATCGTTCGCCAATGACTGCGAGATCTCGACGCTCGACGCTTTGTGGGTCTGCCCCATGGCTTTGGCAACAGACCCTACCTGTCTCGCGCCATCAGCTTCAAAGCAGGCGCGCCTATGAGTCTGCTTCCGTTTGAGGCTACTTTATTGGTCAATACGTGCGACAAACGAAAGACTCTACCATGATAACTCAATGGACACTACCAACACTCCTTTCCAGACCTTGGCCGATGTTATGCGAGATGTGCTAGATTGCAGGAACAATGACAGGGGTTCATGTCAAACAGCGATCAGATTGGTCCAGGGCTCCCAAGACCCAGCCGCATAATGCATTTCGTGTGCAACGGTGATGCGTTGATTGAAGACCATCTGAATTTATGAGATATCGATAGCATCATCAATTCAACAGATCGAAGATCCGTCCAAGTTGACAACGGTCTAGGCATCGAACCACTATGCTTTTTACATTCGAGATTTCAAATATAAGTACTGGCATTTCGACTGACCATGTCAAACCTATACCATTTCAACCCAACAATTACAATCTTCCACGATACAACAATTTCAGAGCCAAGCAACCAACGCTTAACACCAATATGTCTGACTACAAGCCCACAGGTAAGTCCCAACCACCATCTTTCATTCCCGTGGTCATCCCAGTGTCCCTCAAACTCCATGTACATCAACATCATCTTCCACTGAAGTAACACCCAACATAGAGCACGACGGTCTCCGTCAAGATGGCCAGCCTGACAAGCGCGTTGGAACAGGCCAGTTTGCCGGCGGCAAAGTTGACCCCGTTGAAGCTGGCAAAGCGGGCGGCCACTCTTCTGGTGGTACCGGCGACAGCAGCGATTCCACCACGTCTTCCGGTGCTGGAGGTGGTGGCAAGGGCCAGTTCGCCGGCGGGAAGGTGGATCCCGTTGAAGCAGGGAGGAAAGGTGGAAAATCGTAGATATGGGCGTGCATCAAAAAGGTTGAAGTGGAACTCTATAAAGTGGGACACCCATTGCGTAATGCCAGATTTACGCCGCATTTGTAACGACAAAATATACAAGCTCTCTCGTTCTGTGGCTCAGGACTCTTTGTGAATCACAATTTGATTTGTATCATCAACTTCCTATTGTTTGTGTTGAATGTTCACGCCTGTCACCCTTGGCACGATCTGCCTCATAACCTGAATTCGATGCACTCACATAAGCCGGACGTAATGACAATTCATAGCAGTGATACTAGTCTTGCAGTTGCCTCTCCACAATCTACTCGGCTGTGTGTGCGGCTGACCTTATTACCACGTGGATATTACAAATCTACCTTACTTATGTCCGAACTATAACGTTAAGGTCGGACTTTGATTGATGAGCTGTACAGGATCTTGAGCGCGGCAATGAGGGCGCAGCTAAATAAATAAATAAAAAGTCAAAATAAGGACCTTTTGCCCTAGATACAAGATTACAGTTTCAACTGTTCAAGTTTTACATGCATATATGTTGGTGGCCAGGCTGATGTTTGATTTGATACTTGGCGCTCGCTTTCGCGTAGCAGCACGAATGGCACTCGTTGAACTCTGTCATCCTGTCATCCGGAGAGCGTGGTTGATTTAAATATTCAGTTCACAGTAGAACGCAAACTTGGCAAATCCAGCCTCTTCTGCGGGTTGAGCGCTCAGCCTCACGCTCCAACCGCCTGATAGCTTCTTGGCCTGTATCGACGGCCTTTCAGCCGTATATTCCTTCGCTACAGCAGAGCTCATCTACTACCAATCTACAATGGCGCCTAAGCTTCGAATGTAAGCAGTCCATGGCGCATACAAATCTCATATAGACCGCGTGTCCTGCCACGAATGCCCTCTAAACCATCCTCCGGTCTTTCTGTCCCACGTCACTTCGTTCCCCCATGGAAGTCGCATATTCAGGCCTCGAGGTTGACCCTAAACACAGTGGTCTTGAAATCAACCGGGTGCCATACTCTGACCTCACACCGCCGAGCGCTAGCTACTACCAAGCCAACCCACTCCACAATGTCTCACCGGTCGAATCTGGATTACCCGACAAACGATCTTTCCTGTCAAGACACTATAAAGCTATTCCCTTCACTCTCATGGCAATCATCGTGGCTCTGTGCGTCGGCGGCGGCGTCGGCGCAGCGCTCGCAGTCAACAACGCGCGGACCGCCTGTCATGCATCCCAAACATCACAACCAGAGACGTCGCCTCCATCAGCAGACTCCGCGTCGCCATCTCCCACCCTCAGCATCGCGCCCTACGACCTGCAGCTCGGGCCACAGATAACGGCTCTACCACTGCCTGCAGCGCAAAACTTCACTTACATCGCATTGCAAGACAAGACGACCTACGATGTCATCTACGGCGGTAATATTGAGGACTGGACGCACCATGTTGCGGAGACTATCACGCCAAGCTTTGAAGCTTGTGTGGAGACGTGTGCGAATTCGAATGAGCTCGTAGCTGCGCTAGGCGATGGAGACGGGAGAGATGGGTGGAAGGGACCGAATGCATGTCGGGCGGTCGTGTGGGTTCCGGGGGCGACAGGCGTTAATCCGATGAACTGTTTTTTGAAAGGCGTGATGGGGGAGATCACGGGTAAGGCAGGGCAGGGCCCGCAATGGATTGCTGTGAGGAGGGGATAGATGGGGTAAAGAAGAAGATGATGGCCGGGTGATGGGACAAGTGAGAGGCAGGTACTGGCGAAATAAGCATCTCAGCCTCCATGATCGCTATAGACATAGCCTTCAGCGAAGGTCATGGCAGCAATGCGTGCCATTTCAAACCGACTTTCGAACAGCCGTCCATTTATCTTAACCACCCCTGCCCCTTAATCTCCCGCGTCCTCTTCCACCCAAACCCCACGTCTTCCCTCCCCCACCATTAAAGAGCGGCCCATTGTCCACTATACGGCCATCTTCATCAAACACAAGCTTCCGCAACTCTTCACCCGATTTGATCCGCCCATCCCAGTCTCGACTCGTGTCATGCCTAATCTCCTCAAGACGCGCCGAAGCCGTCTTGTCTTCGACGCTCAGAAAGTATAAGAACGGCTTTGCCTTTGTTTTTGAAAACATTTGGTCCAATGTCTGGAACGGCCTTTGAGTGGCAGGGTTCTCAACGCGCGGCGGAGGCACGCGTGCCGGGCCTGGCTCTTGTACGAGACCACGACGAGAAGGATGGATAGTAGATTCGCTGTATTCGCCTGTGCGGTGCGGTTCGTAGTCGCTTGACCGTCCTGATTCGAAGTCACTCGGTCGCCTCTGCTCATAGTCATTGCGAGGGCCGGTCGGCGGGTTGAAGTCATTCGGATGCATAAGTCGGCGACCGGGGAGTGGCGCACCAGAAGTTCCGGCTTCACCAAAAAAAGCTTTGTCATTGCGGTACGTGACCTCCCAGCGACGGGCCATACGGCCGTGTTCCCTGGCTGCGATTTCCTCAGTTTCGATCCAGTTTTCGACAGCTTCCTCGGGTACGAAGTCTACGAAAAGGGGCTTGCGAGTCTTCTCTGCCGGCCAAACGATTTCATGCAATGCAGCTCTGACCCGAGATGCAGCGTTCATGGATGTAAAGATGGCGAAGGCGTGCGTCCGGATTGGATCGAGGTAGAAGGCCTGGAGTAGAGTGCTATTTGGGGATGACCCAGGAGGTGTAGCAAGCGCTATGAGGTGACTACGTAGCACTTGAGGTTGGAGAGGACGCGTGAAATTTCGAATATAAATGGCAGTGCTTGCTGGGTGGAGCGCGCGTGTGACTTCTCGCGATTGTGTATTGACGGTGGTCTTCCTATCCGCCGCCTCAACAGATTTTGTTGAGAACAAAGTCTTGTAGCGAGCATTATTAGGAATGACTTTCGTGGGAGATGCAGTTGCTCTGTTGCTCTCTGCTGAAATTTCTTTCGGATTTGGTTCATCTTTCAAAGGCTCCGAGGAGGCAGTATCTCCCGCCTGTGACAAGGGTTTCTCAATTGAAGTGCCACCTGCAGTCTCCTCCTCAACTTCCGATGCATCCATGTCCATGTCAGCGTCGCTGTTATATGATGCCGCGCTTATAGCGGGTTCCTGGGTACTGACTCCTTCGTCGTTCACCGGCTCGGGTCGAGCTGAGGCCTCAGAGTTCAAGGCGTTTAGCACTTGGGTCTTTCTAGCGTCTACTACGTCGACATCACTGTCCTCTTTCAAATGAACAGCCCCGCCTAGCTCTTCATCGATCCTTTGTTTCTTCTTTGTCGCCTCTGCTGTTCCAATCGGAGGCGTCGCACTTCGTCTCTTCCGCTTGCGAGTCTCCTCTGCGAGTTCTTCTGTGTTGAGTCTCGAAAGCGTTGGAGCTACTGAGGGCTGCGTCGCCCTGTCGACTGCATTTTCGGCTACGTCTTGTTCTAACGGAGATTCCTTAGACGTGACCACGGGTGTATGTGGTAAAGAGGGGGCAGAGGTTGAGACACGCGGGTCGATTATGGCAACATCAATCGATGGTGTATTTAACTTTGACTGGGTAGTCTCCACAGGATCCTCCTTGTCCGTAGTCGGTGCTTCTGCCGTTTCAGCAGGACTTGGATCGCTATGTAAGGTTTCAGGCGACTCCTCTTTGTTGATCTCTAATGGTAGGGCTTGTTGTGACGCTTGCGAATTGTCGGACTCTGCGTTTTGGCGATCCCACTGCTCCAACGCCTCAACAATTTGATGCTTCAGCTTCAGGCCTGTGGGAGGTATGTTTCGCGCTTTGAGCACCTGCCTGAGCTCTGCTACAGTGCATTTACTATAGTCCGCCATGATACATGCGCGCTAGCATAGGTGTTATACCCAGGATTTGGTAGACAAGGGAAGTTGATTCGACTAATTTCAAGACACGCCCGTGCAGTGAGAGTATGTGACTGGTCGGGCAGTCCGTAGTGGACTGTGTTGACTCAGAGTATATTATGCTGTCTACGTAGTAGAGCATACGAAAGCTAAAGTCCGGTATGATGGTATGGTGTGGTGAAGATTGTTTGCGAATCTGTAAATGCCCATGGATTCAAGCTCCGTGAAGCAAGGTCTGTGCGCAATACACGTGATGATGTAAGATTGTACTAAATCTGCGCTTCATTTAATTAGTAGCTAGATAGTATTGTAAAAGACCATTCTCTAAACCCTTGGACTGCGTAACCGCACCCTATTGCTGTTCTACTATTACTACTTCTCGAAAACCCATAAATCGGTACGCGCCAGCGACAGCGGTCATAAAGCTCCTTAGCAGAGCTACTGGAGAATGCTATTCCTGTGTCTGAAGGGAAATCTCAAAGGCAAAGGGGAGTTCTTTGAAAGCGTGTACTGACAGACGAGGGTATATGATACCAGCGCCATAGTTAGAACTGGGGTTCAATAGATAATTGATGGGATGTGGATGTGTATCTACCTGTATAGTTGGATCCGTGAGTTTATTATTTACGTGGTAACCGAAATGTTCATAGTAGTTGACATGCGCATTTCAAGCACCTATGGATAAAGGCTGTAGGATTAAGCCATGATGCCGCTAATTACTTCGATTCAGCTTCTCAATAACGTCGAAAGCAATGTAAATAGCCATGCTACAGTTATTACTCCGGTTCCATGAGCGTAGGCCCCGTTCTGCGACCACTCGCCTTCTCCTCTACTTTCTTCTTTTGATTTTTCTGCTCGCTAACTGCCAGTCGTAGCGTATCAAGTCTTTCCTGGGTCACCTTGATAGCCTCATTCATCTGAAGCTCGCTCATATGCTCGTCTACGAGCTGTGTCTGCACGTTGAAGATCCTTTGTTTGTTCCTGATCGTGCTCCCGTCCACAAAAGCTGCTGCGCGATCCATTGCAACCCGCTCTTCCAGCCATGTCCATAGCTCACTTTCTTCCTTTTGCCACATCTCTTCGTACGCTGCGATGCGATGAGCGTGACTGACGCTTCTTACGCCGAGTCCTGTACTCGGTTGTCGGAACCACATCCAAAGCACGAGTCCGGTGATAAACATGAGAAGTACAGGACCATTGGTCAACGTCCCCACGATGTCTAGTACTGGACTCAGTATGCCATGAAGTGGTTCGAAGGGACCCCAAGACGACCGAGTCTGCACCAGTCGGTCCAAAGCATTGTCATTCGTTCCAGGACCAGCATTGTCCGTCGAGTCAAAATTCCTCTCCCGCTTTCGGCCTTTGATCTTACCTCGTGGCCCAGCTCTGCCCGGCGCTTTGGCCGTAACAGCAGCTCGGAGCGCAGCGACCAGATCCTTCGCGTACTGTGTCTGGCCATCATTTGTGCCCTTCTCGATGGGACCTTTTGAGATTAGTATGCACGAAACGGCGAAGATAATTGGTACCAACCTTTGAGCCAACTCTTAGCTGACCACTCAATGGTACAGGTCATGATAAGTCTCGTGGCATTGGCTGGGCCCCACATCAAACAATACCTCGTCTTGACTAAGAAGGAATTACCTGAAGGAACATCAGGATTCTGCGTGGAGCAGTCTACTGTCACTACCTTTTCCAGATCATACTGTTCTAGAGTCTGGTTGATGATACACTTGGTCTGTTTTGGCCCAATAGACCCGCCTAGCGGCTTGATGAAGGAGTACCCAAATGTCTTTCTGTCTTCACCAAGACCCTTTTTATCATCATCCATCTGCAGATCTCGAGATTTCTGATCCTCAATCAACCACTTCTTCATGAACACTCCTGATGCTGGACCGAACATCATGGAATATACTTTCCCTAGGGGAGCTGGGATTGTCGTGTCGATCAACTGAGTGTCGTAATGTGCAGCTTGATCGCCGCATTCGGTAGGACTATGTGTTGCAGCTCCAGGGAAATCGTTTGCGGTGACGGCGCCAGATACGACAGACTCCGCGGTGTCGGTAACCTTTGCCGTGCCGTTTTGGATAGTTGTGCCAGGAATAGCGGCAGATGTTTTCCTGCTGACTGTTGGTTCAAAGCCTGTATCGCTATCCGCAATACTTCCTTCTCCCGCTTCTGTGAAGCTGCCAAGGCCATCTTGATCTTCAGCATCCTCGTCATAAAACTCTTCATCTGTTTCTTCGGCGGATCCTTCGTCGGAGCCAACCATAGATTCTGCTCGCTCGGTACGGTCACCTGTTCCGGGACCATCGAGAGTAGTGCCATTGGCAGAACTCTTCAGATTTGGATGGCTGATACCCCATATGTCAACAATAAGGTCATACGTCGTGTCTCTCGTCACGAAGCTGGCGAAAACATTGCGTGCGTGCAATGTCTGTATTACGATTGCATTCGGAAAGACTATGGCTGTGTTCTTCTTTTCCACGGACACAACTTCATCAAAGCTGATGACCAAATTGGTCACCCATCCTAGAATGTTGCTTGAGAAGCAGACGTGTCCTTCAGAGATATATAGCCTTCCTTGAAGTAGTATGTCACGCTGTAAGGCTGCACTGTAATCCTCAATTAAATATTCGTCTTCAGGCACGCTACGAAACAGTTGATGAAAATCCCGATTTCGCTTCGCATTCTGTACAGCGTATCTTTTGCCTTGCGTGCCGAATGTGCTGTTAGGGTTCGCAAGGGTGGCAGTACTTGCACCGATAGCAGCCGCAATAGTGTTTCCTTGGGTCGTAGCCGAACTACCCCGATGTCGCTGTCGTCGGCCACCACTAAGTCGACTTCGAACACTTCCGCTCCGAGCAAGAGTTGCCAAGTCTGGTCCCACTGACTGAGTGCGCGGTGGCGTGTTCACACCCGTAAGACTCGCGATAGACCGAGGGCGTTCGGCAGGCTCAGATGGCGGCGGTGGGGACTTCTCGGAGGCATATGCTGCAGACACCGCTTGAGCTGCGGCTGAACCTTCTGCCTTGGCGGAAGCATGTTCTTCTTGAGCGGCCGTCTGGCTGAAGTCAGAGTTAGAACCTTTTTTTCTTGCAGGCATTGTGAAGGGCTTTGGAGAATCTACAATGCCCAGGTGACTCAAGCTGAGATTCCCAGACCCCAGGGTTTCGACGGCTAATTCCTTTTTCTCGGTCACGCTGTCAGAACTGCCGTCTCGTTGAGAGCTACCAATGATGACTTCTTCACCTCCAGCCTCACCGGGAGTGTCAATGGTCGCAGCAGCGGGACCGCTCCCGGATTTATTTGATTTGCCAGTGGGAATTGAGGTGTTTGCAATTGTGGTGGTTAGCTGATTTGCGGCGTTTTGAGCTGCGGAAAATACAGACGAGAAGAAGCCACCAGACTGCGAGGAAACTGAGACAGTGCCACCGGGTGTTTTGGTTTCTTCGATAGTTGGTGTTAATGGTATTGATTGGGAAAGTTTACTTGGAGGGTTGGTTGTTGATCTTGCACGTCTATGCGATATCATTTGTCCAGAAGGGGATATGACGATGTCTGGATTTGGAGCTGAAGAAACAGTATGAAGCTCGGGAAGGATATGTCGGGTTTCAGTGGGTGTTGGGGGTGTTATGAGTGTTTCCGGAGGGATTTCTATGGTCTTCGGTGGCGTAGCTGGCGCATTGGTAGCAGTTCGGCTCAGGCTTGTGCTGCTTCCAGTCGTCCCCAGGGATTTCGATTTGGTATGAAGAGCAGGAATCGGTGGCACTGGTGGTAGTGCTTCGGTGGGATCGGACGGGGCGGCTAGATCCTCAGAGGCTTTAGAGCCACGCCTTGAACCTGCACCCTTCTTGCTCCCGAAGATGCCTCCGAAGCCACCTCCGCTAGTACCGGATTTGACCGATTCGGTGTCACTGCCTGGTTTCTGCGCAGTACCTTTCCTGGTGGGAACGAAAGCGTCTCTTAATTTCCCGGCCGGGGACGGACTACGGTGCGCCCTCGAGGGAGCATCGAGGGTTTTGGCGTGACGTGGAGCCAGATTGTCTTCTGAGGGCGCCCGCACCTCGAAATGGGTGGCAGATACGGTACTGAAGGTTTCGGTTGTTATCAAGGGAGAGGACAAGGTCAGATAGCCTCGGTGTGAGTGACGTGGGGTAAGCGATGGTCGATTTGGAGGACTGGTTGGGATTAAAGGTCAGTTGAATATAGAACTACCGGCGGCGTGAGACAAGAATGAAAAGGGAGTTGGCGGGAAATGGTGATGACCAAGGATAGGATGAGATATAGGCCGCCAGCGGTAGAGAAGCGCTCGGTGCATAGATGGCGAGGAAAGGATATGGTGCAAGTAGAGAAATGGTGCAGGCAGTGGGCGATGACGATGGTCGTGTATGTGAGAGTGTGAGCGAGGAGTGTTGAAGATAAGGTGTTGATCCATGGCTCAGGTCGTTGTGGCAGCCCGGAACCTAGCTTGCACCATGTACGACTATTTTACCCCCCAGATCCTGGCGCGCGTCGGGCTTTGGGGACAGCTAGCGAGTCCCCCGGACGCCAACGACATGGAGCTAGGTTGAAGGACTGCTGCAGGCAACAAGAATGATACCAACAATAGGGCAAATGATAGTAGTAAAAATGAAAGATGGAAGTACTCACGATTCTATATCTGAATCTTCTGTCAACAGACTGCTTGCGACACTTCCGTGAAGCTGCAAGGAATCTTCGCTTTCGTTCTTATTGCTGTTGCGGGAAGCGCTGAAGATGCTGTCGTCGAGAAAGATGATACTAGCCTGCGTCTTTCTATTGTTCTTACCATCGTCGTTGTCATCGTCTCTGCGATTCTTTTTGCGGTGACTTTTAACACGGCCTAGGACAGTAGATACTCGTCTGGCCGACTCGGAACTTCCTCGTCGGTCGATAGCATCTTTGGCCTTCTCTTTTAACTTATCGACGGTTCCATCTACACTGCTCCGGAGGCCGCCCCTGCTTGATCGGTCGCCATCAATTGCGATGCTTGAGCCTGCAGAAGGCGGAGTATTATCATCGTCATTCTTCCGGCTGCGACGCTTGAAAACGTCCGACAATCTTCGGTCCGACGTAATGCTCGACGTCGGCTGAAGAGTGGCCATACTGAGATGTTTTAGGCTCGCTGCGGACAAGGGTGGCTGGGTGTATAAATCCGGGGGAAGCGCGAACAGTCCATGCAGGGCAATGCTCGTGATAGATTTGCGAGTGGTAACAGTATACCAGATAGATGGATAGTAGGGTCAGTGCTATGAGGCGTCGTCGCACGAGTGACCTCAGGAAGGAAGCAAGAGGTCGGCAGGGTGTGCACGCGTGTGACAAAGGTCTATTTATCGTGTTGATGACGCGTGTTACAGGCACTGGTCAATGGTTTGAAGCAGTACTGAAAATGAATGAAGATAGAGCGGGCGATACCTTAGGTAGTAGTGTAGGTACCTGGGTAGAGAGTCAGAGTCAAGGAGAGCAAGTAAGCTTAACGGCAGTGCGCGAAGTTATTGGAGATTATAGACGACCTGCAGGCGCATTACGATGCTGGAATGAAGTTAAACACATCCCGAGTCCATCCATGTTGACACTACAGAAATGACGATGACGCCCTGGACAGTCACTGACCGCGACGCTTGCAGCGGCGAAGGAACAATTGAGCCATTCATCACGAGCGCTGATAGAGGTGGTACACCATACACGGTACTGTTGCACTGCCAGACTGAGAACAAAAATCGCACTGCGGGTCGCTCAAATGTCCCATGGACACAGTCATATGATAGATCAGACACTACTATTCATCTCCACCACTACATCACATAAAGTAGACCCTCGTGCACGTTTGTTTCTATGGATGTGTTCGGACTGGGGTTAATTGATTAGTTCGCAGTTCCGGGTGACCCGCTGTTTCTCTGCAGGGCTGCAGGTGGTGTCAGTGCTGCTGCTACTGTACTTTGTAATTAACAGCCCTGGCGGGGCTGCTAATCCTATACGTGTGGTCGACGGGATTATACACATCCATACAACTATTTAACTTATGACAGCATTACGTAGAATGTATCATGGATGTCGCATAATTCTGGATAAGCTGGAGGCTCGTAACCCAGAGTAGTAATTAATCTTGCAACATTGTCCTTATGAACCCGCACGCTAATTCGGTATTACCTAGTGTCCATCTATAGCAGTGATTAATACCTAGTTATTACACCCTAGACCCTGCCCTGCTCTTCATTCACTCTTGCTAGTTCTCTTGTCCTCATCACCATACACCGCGAGCCACCCCCGCTCCCTCTACGAAGCTTGCGATAAACAGTAATTACCCTTTGTTGTTATGCAACATCATGGAGAATGCCCCTATCGTCATCGCACACTCGCATGCACGAACCGCCGCATCAGAGCTGTCCAGAGCAAACCCCTCAGCTGCCACTACAGAACATGAACTTGCGGCCGAAGAGTTCTCCAAGGCTGCAGGAGCTACTGGAGATGTAGAGGTAGGTCTCATGAAGCTTCGAGGGAGCTGGTCTAAGCAGCAAAGGCTCTGCGTATTCTCAAACTCCTAGAAGAGTACCATCACGATCTCGCCAAAGCCATCAGAGCAGAACCGCGCCCTGCAGCACATACCAAAGCTCACTATGACTCGTCGACAGGTCTCACTCTGACCGCGGCACCCAACTTTGTTTCCACCACTGAACAGGAATCTTCGCCATCGCCATCGCCCTCGCATTCTCGCGCCTCTGCGCCCAAAGCCTCAAGTCGCCAGCGTCCAAGAGATCTTGCTTCGTCGATCGCCAGCAATCTCGCATCTGCGCGAGGAATCCCAGGAGGCCAGCATCGTAGAGGTGCACCCGTGTCTCCTACTGTTACCACTCACAATGTTGCTGGGAACGCGTCGTCCACTCGAGGGAAACAGAAGAGAAGGGACTTGTCACCCTCCTCGGCCGTGGTAGCAACTCGAAGGCAGCTAAGAGGCGGCGAAGATCTCGACATACCAAAACCTATTGTCTCTAGTGCGCAGAATACAATCCATGGCGGGGGTTATGATGGCCTGTCATCGCAGCGGGATACAGCCTTTCATCGTTTCTACACCAACTTTGAAGGCTACTTCTCAAGTCTTACCGCCCCTCTGGTATTCGCCGGATTCCCCTTGAGTGGAACGACAAGTGGTCCGACGCCAAAGGGCGATCCGGTGACTCTTCACAAGGGGAAGTATTCCGAATCCACTACCAAAACTGATGAACCTGATATCACTAATATATTCTCTCGTGCTACACTCCGAGCCGTACAAGGCGCCCCCGGGAATGGCACTGCAGCAGAATCCTTCTATCACGTCCCTACATCTGGTGGTACAACATCATATGCGCAGATGTTACGGCAAGATAGAAGTGCTGCGGAGCCTCGTGCTTCTGCATCTACTGACCACGACGAGTTTGTAGATGCATCTGAGACACCATACCCCCCCTCACCGCAACACTCCAGACATGGAGCAAGACTCTCGTCAAGCATCCTTCGAAATACTCCGCTGGCTGGCGGTAGGAATATACGCGGGAAGACTCAGGAAGAACTAGAGCTCGAGACTAAGCAACAACGAGAGATTATCGACAACCTTAGCAAACGACTTCTCCTGTTTGAAACACACTCGCAGTCACAACGTTTAGCACTCGCACAGTCAATGCACTCTCAGCGTCCACCGTCACGTTCGGGAGACAAACGTGATGCTACAGCAGATGTTCCCCCTGTGCCGCCTCTTCCAAAAGCTGTCGAAAGCCCGTACATCGACACTGATGCTTCGACAAAACCTAGTGTGGTAGACTCTCAGGTTGACGAGCTGCAGGCTTCCATCGTGGCTTTGCAACGAGAGAACGCAAGGCTGGCTAGGGAAAGCGAGAAACGCGCGGCTGTCATCACTCAGTACAGACAGAAGTGGGAGGGCTTAAAGTCTGCTGCGCGGAAGCGACAGAGGGAGTCAACAGCAATGGACCAAAGTACTTCAGTCAAGGACTTGAAGACCAATCCGCACACATGATATTGATAGTTCCCTTTACTTTTTCATCGGTTGATATACACCTAATGATTACGTGATATATGTCTTTATCAAGTCAAGTACCACACGTACGTGGCGCTAGAAAGCCCCGCCACGATGGATAACATCGCAGTTAGATTGTCTAGCAGAACTCATGTGATTACCTCTTAAAACTCTCCCATGGCCATATTTCAGTCAGGCGACGAACCTAGGTAGCTCTCAACTGTCACCCTCCCACCTTGCTTGGCGGCCCGTGTGAAGTGCCCCGCACAGTAGTGGCTAGGCACCTGCACTTCTGGGACCTGACATGGATGACTGCGTGATACATTGGTATAATCCAACACCACCACCACATCCCCTAACCTGCAAATCTACTCGTTTTTCGTTTTAAAGTACACAAGGATCATACTACTGCAAGGACTACACGACTTCAACAGAACAAGACCCAATATGGCTGCTTACGCCTATGCACGATCGCTCGCTGACAAGCTTCGCGAAACGTACGCATTCACCGCACATACCTCCACATTTCGTGACACTGGTAAAATCACATATGAAGAGTTCGTGGCTGCTGGAGACTTTCTGGTCTACAAGTTTCCTTCCTGGGCTTGGTCGAAGTCGCCTTCGTCTAAGCGTGACGATAAACTTCCGGAAGACAAGCAATTTTTGGTCACAAGAGGACTGCCGTGCCATCGGAGAGCCGCAGATCTAGCTGGCCATGCGGGCAACGATGAGACCGTAGTTGGAGATGGTCTGGGTGGTGTTGATGGCGATGGGGATGGTTGGCTGAGGACAGGTGGCATGGGAGACAGTGAGGTGCGCAAAGTGGGAGAGGTCAGGACGATGGACGACACTGGCAAGGTCGAAGATCACGTCGAAGAAGAGGAGATTCCGGACATGGAAGACGAAGACGACGACGCCGCCATCATCAGAGATACCAGAGAATCGTAAGGCTCTCCTGGCAATGGAACGTTACAATGCTGACATGACTTGTGTTACAGCTCGACCCGAACCTACAATCTTTACATCACATATTCGCGTTACTACCACACCCCTCGAACCTGGCTCTCCGGCTATTCGTCTTCTAACAAGCCTCTTGGTAAAGGTGAAATAGAAGAGGACATTATGGGCGACTACAGAAACAAGACTACTACCCCTGAAGACTTTCCATTCTTCGATAGCGTCAAGATGCTTTCCATACACCCATGCGAACACGCCAATGTCATGAAGGTGTTGCTAGACCGTGCAGACGCTGCACTCAAATCGAAATTAGCTAAAATGAAAAGAGGCGAAAGGCCAAAGGGGGAACATGGTCTCGAGGGACTCGTGGAAGACACCAAGAACCTGACCATCAAGGACAAGAGCAAAGGCCGTGAAGAAGGCGACGAATGGGAAATTCTACAAGCAGAGGGCGGGACTGAGGAAGATGAAGATGAGGTCGCGATCCGTGTTGATCAATACCTCATTGTCTTCCTCAAGCTTATGGCCAGGTTCGCATATTCCTCAATTGAGAGGAGACTGCCAGCTAACATAGTGTCAAGTGTCACTCCAACCATCGAGCATGACTTCACCATGGCCGTGTGATAAAGGACAGAGCGACCCCCAAGGTGGTTGATGAGGTTTGTTCTTCTATGGCATGTCAAGCGTGATGTAAGCGTTTACGTGAATGTAGATCAGAGGACCAAGATCAAATAAATATCAAACAATGGACAACATGCTTTGGCACCTGTATGGAGAAGCTGCTTCTGGCAAAGGCGTGTGAGATTAAGGCTGCAAGCTGCCATCTAAGGTACGTTCTCCCTAGGTACCATGCACCTGTAGGCCGGGATCGGTGCCTCCCTGCCTGTGGTTAATTATGTACCTAGGAAGGTAGTAAACTAATTAGTTGTAGTACAGGTGCATCAATAATAATGAATCCATTCCAAATTAGCGCTTTAGCGAACTTAATATAAACACGTGATTCACCCACACTCTAGACATGCATCGAAACTTAAACATCTGAGAACAAAGTAGTATTGTTCCCCTGTGCAACCAAGATTCCCCAAGGGTATGAACGAACAAGTACTCGACGAACAGGTGCGGTTGCGGTGTCAGATACGGCGGACTATTGCACAATGATACGCGATCTCACAACATTGCTCTGGAACGAGCTTCAAAGTAAGTCTCAAAGCCTGATACCAACAGAGATAGACCGGCAGTATGTGTTCGATGAAAGAAATTCTTGGCAGCTTTCCAGTCGCCGACAATGACTTCGAGTTTCTCTTACAGAACACAGATTCCCCGTTAACCTCTCGGAAGCATTGTGTCGCGGCATCGACAAAAAAGAAGAGACGAAGCGTCAGCGTGTCATTGCCAGAGCTATAGTCGGGGCGATCTCAACCGTCGACCATTTCAGGTATTCGGAACGTCAAGCGGTCCATGTGACCATGCCAGCGAGCAAGAAGGCATCAGATTCACATGCATCTATCGTGACTCGAAGCAGAACCGAGAGCGTATATCGAACCGTCAGGAGCGTGAGGATAGGTCTGGGGCGAGGGGTGAGGATGAGACGCATGAGATGCATGAGACGCATCCGTACACCTGTAGAAGAAATATCAAAATTAAATTTCTTGGTGCAAGCGGCCAATGTCTTAGCGACCTATCAGCATACACCTACCTCTTCATCGCAACACCACAGGCGGAGAGCTTGCTACTGTCGTGAATACAATATTATCCACGGATACAGCGCCGCCAAAAATTGGGGATGTAAAGAGAAACGCCAATACCACCACCTGTTGCAGCCGTAACGTCGCCGAAGTCTGTGCAGAAAAAGAATCGAAAGCTATCCGGCGTGCAGTCTGTGGCGGCGCATCTGACTGTGGTACCTGTCCCAAAACGCCCGACAAAGCAGAGGGTCGAGCTGTCCCTCGGTCTAGGGTGTGTGACGCGCAAGGTAAAGGTACGATTATTGCACATTCATGGCGCACTAGCACTCGCCTATTGATGCCTCATAGTGTGATGTACTCAAGCCAGACTGCACACGATGCATGAAGGGAAGCGAGTTCTGTCATTATCCGCATAGTAATGGTACCATGAAAGCGCTAACGATGACTGCCCTTACTTCGCTTCCCTGAGGGAAAGATCGATCTAACACAAACCTGGGTCGTGTTTACTCCCGATTCCATCGTGAAGTAGAGCAAAACCATGATGGAAGAGTAGCGATATTGATGTGAAATTTGAGGCGCAGGCTCATACGACGTTGTAGGATTTGGGCATTAAAACAATGACGATATCCATAGACGGATGTAAGTAATATTTGTCGATCTTAGTGGCTGGTCCGCTACTGCTCACCTGCAATACTGAAGGCTTTATAGATACTATGATCGTAGGATTGGTGGTATTATGGACCTTAGCGAGTCACAACTTCGCACCAAAGAAATTACCCCAACAAAATAGGTCGAGCAGCCTTAGACTACACATTCGAGTAGAGCTTTCGACTGTTCCTCTCCATGAGTACTCCGGTAGCCAGATATAAGCACATACACATGCATATACATATACATATCGACGGCAACAATGCAATTCGGATCTCCACCTCTCACTGGTCTCTGTTTAATTCACTCACAATGGATCGAACCATCTAACCTGTCGCACTGTCGTTTCCCGGATCTTCCGGTACGAGAGTGATGGGATATAGCTGCAATCTGACCTTATATCACATACGAACAGGGATCCAGGGTTTCTGTGAGATTAGACAATCTTGTGCTACCTCAGATGATACCTACACGCTGATTGGCTGTGAGAGCTGACATGCAGACAGTCTAGAAAACAAAAGAAGCTTTATGATATCTTAGGCGGGAGGTCGGGTGTACTGACATGACATCCATGTACCGATCGTTCGCATGTATCAACACTAATCAATTATACGGCATCGCATACATCCATCCAAGCAAGCAGTCGCACCCGACCCCTGGCTATCCATGCTTACTTATCCACTGCCGACGGTGGTAAGTGCATGGGAGTACCTCTCGCGCGTAAGAATCCAAATCAAGCCAAACCGTGTTGAGTCTTGACGATCGACATGCGCTCGAATGATCATGCGCACTGTAAAATTAATGCTTAGATCAGTCTTTGATTCTATGATACAATCTGCCAACTGCCACCAGCCGCCTTACAGCAGGATCTTGGGCAGCTATGCAGCTGCCGTGCGAGTCCACCATCATCTGACTATGGGAACTGCGAGAGTGGTTACTTGGCACCGCTAAAAGTCGGGAAGAAAGCCATTAAAGAGTGCGGGGAAAGAAGAGAAGAAGATTGTATGCCCATCCACCTGGAAATGGGCTTACGACTCTTAATATCGCCTCTGGCATGGTGAATGTTAATGGGAATTGAAGCAGGGGTCCCAGTATCATCCATTTGGTTCACGACAACAACGACGATCCAGCAAAGTAAGAGCTTAAACCCGAAGCCTAAATTACAGCCACTGCAAGACAGTGGCCGAAACAGACACACATCATTGATAAAGTTGTAATAGCACTTAGTTTGCTACATCATCACAAAGTGTGGACGTCGACCACAATCCATCCATCTATGGCGACTGATTGGGCTCGATCGTTCCACCCTTGTATGCACTTCGACTTCCGTGAAAGCGACCCTGGCTTTCCGGCCCGCCAATCCATCTCTCTGATCCATGTGTGCCTCTTCCCATTGCACACTTTCTGGCCATGCCGTACCCACATGAACATGCTGTACAAGCACATTGTCACATTGGCTGAACATCTATTGCTGGTCACCTGCTTTTGTTTTAAGACAAACTTTCATTCTTGGCAGAGCATGAATTGCATGAGCCAAGCGACATGAGGTCTTGTGTATAAGGGGCATTTAAGAGGATGGATATTCCTACATCACAACTTGACATGACCGCTGCTCATCCTGGCGACTCTCCACCTACGATATGTGGCAAAGGGTAGTCCCGCTGCTGGCTCTTGCCACGCTGTCACAGGCTCTCGACTGGGACGCTGCATACGCGAAAGCAAACGCTGCCCTCACGAAGCTCACACAAGATGAGAAGCTTGCCATAGTCACAGGCGTCGGTTGGACTAAAGGTCCCTGCGTCGGCAACACCGGAAGCGTAAACTCCATCGGATATCCATCTCTTTGTCTGCAGGATGGCCCACTTGGCATCCGTTTTGTCGAAAAGGTCACGGCTTTCCCTGCCGGTGTCAATGCAGCCTCGACCTGGGACGTCGACTTGATTCATGAGCGAGGCGTGGCGCTCGGGGCCGAGTCAAAGGCTCTGGGGATCAATGTCCACCTCGGTCCTGTGGCCGGAGCTCTGGGTAAGATCCCATTCGGAGGGCGTAACTGGGAGGGATTCTCGCCGGACCCGTACTTTGCGGGCATCGCCATGGCCGAGACGATCAAGGGAATGCAGGAGTCGGGCGTCCAGGCGTGTGCTAAGCACTTCCTCCTGAATGAGCAAGAGAAGAATAGGGAGACAATGGACACGAGTGTAGACGACCGGACGTTGCATGAATTGTATCTCTGGCCGTTTGCAGATGCCGTCCATGCCGGCGTTGCGACCGTCATGTGTTCGTACAACAAGTTCAAGACCTTCTGGGCGTGCGAGAGTGAGGAACTGCTGAACCACACCTTGAAAGGCGAGCTTGGGTTCCGTGGTACCGTCATCAGTGACTGGAATGCACAGCACTCAACCGCGCTGAGTGCCAACACTGGCCTAGACATGACCATGCCGGGCACCGACTTTAACAATCCACCCGGCAGCGTCTACTGGGGCGTAAAGCTAGGGCAAGCCATTACGACTGGTGAGGTACCGCAATCAAGGCTCGACGATATGGTGAGGAGGAATCTGGCTGGTTGGTATGGGCTTGGTCAGGACAAGAACTATCCTCCAGTGACCTGGAACTCCTTTAACAACACTGGTGGAGGTCCGAACGTACAGGGTGACCACAAGAGAATCGCTCGCACCATTGCTAGGGATTCAATAGTCCTGCTGAAAAACATAAACAACACCCTTCCGCTAATAAAACCAAAGAGCCTGGCCATAGTCGGCCAAGATGCTATTGTGAACCCGGCTGGTGCAAATGCCTGCGCTGACCGTGGATGTAACATTGGTCATCTAGCCATGGGTTGGGGATCTGGCACGGCACAATTTCCCGTGAGTGTACCCCTTTGAATGTCGCGCCGTCATCTAACAGCCTACACAGTATCTCATCGCCCCTCTCGACGCTATTAGACCCCAAGCCATCGCCGACAATACAACACTTGCAACCAGTACGAGCGACGACCCTGATGCCGGTGCCAACGCCGCCCGAGATACTGAGTTTGCTCTCGTCTTTATAACCTCCGATTCGGGCGAAGGCTACATCACCGTCGAAGGTAACCAAGGCGACCGCCTTACACTCGACCCCTGGCACGACTGTAACGACCTTGTTGAGGCCGTCGCGGCTGTGAATAAGAAGACCATCGTCGTCGTCAACAGCGTCGGTCCAATCATCCTCGAGACAATCCTTGCCCAGCCCAATGTCCTCGCCATTGTATGGGCTGGCATCGCAGGCCAGGAAAGCGGAAACGCCCTGGTCGACGTGCTATACGGCGGCACGTCGCCCAGCGGCAAACTCCCATATACAATAGCCAGACGCGCCGCGGACTACGGCACCACTATTTTGCCTGGCACAGATACGTTCGACGAAGGCCTCTTTGTGGATTACCGCCATTTCGACAAAGCCGCCATCGAGCCCCGCTATGAATTCGGCTTCGGTCTTTGTACGTCTTGATTCCCCTTCGTCTTTCTGCAACAAGCCCTGCGACTCACTGTTTAATTCCACTAACACATGTCTCCCCTGATAGCATACAGCAAATTCACATACTCTACCCTCATCCTCGATCTTGACACGACTCCCGGACCCGCGCCAGGCCCAACCGGCCCCGGCGGGCCCCTCTCGCTCTTCAGTTCCATCGGCCACATCAGCGCAACGATCACAAACACTGGCCGTGTCGCCGCCGCCGAGGTCGCCCAGCTCTACATCACACTGCCAGCGTCCACATCAGCCGGGGAGGGAGACATACCCGTGCGGCAGTTGCGCGGCTTTGCAAAAATCAGCCTTGCACCCGGCGAGAGTGGGGTTGTGAGTTTTGTGCTAAGACGGAGGGATGTCAGTTATTGGGAGGCGACCAGTATGGAATGGGTTGTACCTCGGGGGGTATTTGGAGTAGTAGTTGGAGCGAGTTCGAGGGATCTGAGGTTGGAGGGTAGATTTTCAGTCGATGCGTAGGTAGGAATGAAAAAAATAGACTGGACTTCATAATTAATTATTCCTAGCTCTACTCTTACATAGTATAGAAGATAATCTAGAATCTCTGTTATACTATTCTTATTCATAAGATAACTTTGTCATATCTAGCTCATGTGAATTGTAACTATTATACCTGGTATATAGTATAGTATTACACTCTACTTCAATCTAACTTATTAGATATATATATCTAAAACCATATGTCTCTCTAAGAATACCCTAGAGAACTCTAGTTACTTAAACTTTATAACCTAGTAGAGAGGAATACGTAAGTATAAATTTATATATGTTTTGCGGGCGGGGCGCTTATCTCTTCCTCGCTACTCTTTATCTTTAAGTATAGATAGATATTCTCTTCGTGAAATGTATATCTTTTAAGTATAATAATAACTAAATACCGAATTTTCCTCTTTAGGACCTTAGGACCATTAACCCTACTCGGTTATCTCTCCTAATAGGACTAAGCTTGTAACCATGCTTAAAAAATAGTACCATGGCGCAAAAGTATATAGTGCTATCTACGTTAAGGATCGTATACTTATAATCTTTCTAATAGATATTTACCTATCTAAACGCCGGCTTATTGTTACCTAAGGAGAACGGGTGCGCCTATAGTAATAGTTGTAGTAAGCCATGGCTTTAATAACTATTTATAGAATCTATAAGAAACGTTAGGCCGAGATACCTAGTCCGCATAGATTGTATAATCGAAGGAACTCGGTCTAAGTAACATAACGTAATGGCTGTCCGGTATCTAGGCACGTTTAATAGGGCCTAGATAGAACGTATTATATAAGTAGTTCCTTCCCTTCTATCGTCGTAGCTCGGTTTACCTTTAGTTATTAAATAATTCTAAAGGTCTTTATATATTATAGAATCTACGTCCCGCTAGGAGTTTTGGGGATATACTCGCGGATTATCCGGCTAGGGCCTCTAACGCTCCTTATTATCGTAGTAGATACGAACCTCTACTTATTAGAAGAGAGCGGGTTAAGTATTTTCTATAACTCTTAGTAGGGCTCCTATCCCGCTTACTCCGTTAATATCTAGAGGCTTATAAATATTATAGAATGGGGTTCTAAGATATAGATAGAGGATCTCAGGTTCTCGTAGATATTCTCCGCCTAGTATAGCCATTTGTAAAGCCTCGGCCATCGCGTCCTAGAGGATTGGGAGTAGTCTAGGAATTCGTGTACATAATAAATGAAAACCGAACGTATTAGCTATAGAGGCCTCGAATAGAAGTAAGGTTCTAAACAATAGAAGATGTAAGAGTATAACGAAACAGACATAGAGCGTTAGAAAAGTACTATATATAAGTACTTATACGACGAACATCTCTTCTAATATATATTACTCTAAACTTAAACCTTATATACTCTCTAGTACGAAAGTCCCGTATAAGTCCCCGTACGCTAATAGATTTTTACTATTAAGTATACGACCTTTACTATATATAGTAATCCAAGTAACATAGTAAATAACTTAAGCTTTTAAATAGAAAAAGCGCGTAGAGTAAGTAATATTTCATTAATAAATACACCCTAGCGTACGTTATAATTACAGCCTACCTAGCTATGTAGCATGGCCTAAATCTACCTATGCGATATACCTATACTATAGTAAAAAAGCGTGTGTATTACGCGTGTGACACGTACTAAGAGTTACGCCGAAAAAGTTACGGATAGATATAGATAAGGACCCTATAGCGTCGATATATGTAAAGAGTAAAGACGTAGAATAGTAGTCTAACAGTTCATAGAGAGACATAGGAATATATTTATAGAGTAATCTTACTCTTATACGAGGTTGATTCCTAACGAGTAGAAATTAGTTTATACGGTCTACTTATATAGTAACCTTACTTAACTTAGCTGACTTAACCTAGCTCTAGCCACTACGTGGCTATATGGATTAGAATAGTCCATATAGGTCTATTATAGTTCCCGTCCTAATAATATCCTTCTTCTTTTTATGCTTCGCCCCGAAGTACTTAAGTATATATAATTCTAAGTCTCTATAATCTATCGTGTACCTATATATCCGTAACTAAGTTTCTATAACGTTATAACCATCCTTAATATAGGTAAACTCGAGATTCTAGTTTACTTTTACTAGTTTATGCACGCGCTTATCCCTTACTTCGTGGCTACTACCTAGGATATATAATTACTACTTTAGTTAAGTATATATTTAGCTTCGCTCGCCTTTAATTTTATTCTCTAGTATATCTACCTCGCTCTTAAGGTAAGTCGTTAATTTATATACTATCTTCCCTAGTTTAGGTTTAGAAGGGTCTATAGTAGTCTATTCTTATTAGAACCGGTCCTATATAACCTATTCGCATTATTATAGTTACTAATTTAGCTTCGTTAATCGCCGTTAAGGGTAGACGAATATTCCTTCCTTAGATCTCTAGCTAATATATATATATAGATATCTAATACTAGTCCTATCTCTAAGCCTACCTTCTTCTCTCGTAAGACTCGCTCTAAAGGTATCGCCTTCTCCCTAGCCACGCCGGCTAAGAAGCCCACCTATTACGGTAGTATAAAGGCGCGCTCTAAGTCGGAGAAGAGAGTAGCTAGGGCTACTACTACTACTGCCTCTACTACTAATATAGCTACTAGTCGCTCTAATCTAGGTAATTCTAGTACTAAACTTATGGATAAAGTGGTCGTAGGTTCTCCTCTCGCTCTAAAGCGTACGCCGTCTACTCTACCTTCTCTAGAGGATAAAGAAGATCTCGTTATAGATAATAATCGCGAGCCCTTACGCTTACCTACGCCGCCGTCTTACCGCTCTTCCTTCCGGTCTAATATAGACTGATTTAGTTACTCTAGGTCCTTTTAGGACCTTAATATTCGCTCTAAACCCTAGTCTACTAATAATAAGGCCTAGGTCGCCGAGGATACTAAACGTAGTTACGGTTTACGCTATAGAAAAACGGCGAACTACGGTTTAATATACTATAAGTATATTAAGGGCTATACGGCCGGCTCTAAATATCTCTTTCGCTCTAACTCTAGTATTAGCTACTACTCTACTAACCGCGACGGGCCTATACGCCCTATCTTTACTCTACCTACCCGCTACCGCCGCTATACCATAACTAGTAAGACTTATCTATAGGTGAGTATAATAGGCTATCTTAATCTAGTATAATCTAAAGTAGTCCGCGCTAATACATTCTTAGGTTCCTATGTATATATAAGATATATATAACGACCTTCGCGTCCGCGAGACCCTTAGGGGTCCTTATAGCCGCCTACCTACTATATAGAGGGAGTTTAGGGAGCGCTATAAGCTCTTCCTAGAGGTTATTAAAGTATAAGTTACGAGCACGTTAATTATTTTTAACATCTATTAATTTTTCTAGCCGCCGCGAGATCCCTAGCGCCTAGATAGTCTATTCTAGAGAGTCTATTCTAGCTATAGAGGCCGTAGAGAGGATTCGCTCTATCCCTCTCTATCTATCTCGCGCTACTAATAGATCTTATAAGAGGTCTACTATTTCTCCCTCTAAGTCGCCTCATAAGAGGGTATATATTCCCTTCTAGATTATTCTAGATCGTATTAGCTAACTTTAGACCTAGTCGCTACGCTCCGGCGCTTAAGGCTCTTCCCTCTAGGCTCTAACGGATTAGGTTATTACTCTAGAGGCTAAGGTCGTCGTCCTCCGCCGCTATATCGTACGGTTAGAGAGAACTATACTAGAGGTTAGGATAGATAATAAGATAGAGGAGTAGCTCTATGGTTCTGGCTCTATGGGTTTGGCTCTATGCCTAGCTCTATATGTTAGCTCTATGCCTAGCTCTATATGTTCTAGATCTACTATAGGTGGTGCGCGCCGGCTCTATTTACCTAGCTTTTATCCGTTTTAGTTCTTTTTAGACCGTTTAGATACCCGTCGGCCAGTTTCTAGTAATTTAATTCTTAACTTAACGATATTATATATGCGCTCGCTTAGCTTATAACTATTAGTTTCTATATTCTAATTTTCCTTAAGTCACCTAAGTATAGGCACCGTATATAAATTAGTTTATCTCTATGAATTCTATTAGAGTACCCGAACTAGTAGCCTAGTAGTTATTGGTTCGGGTACTCTAACCTTTTATATTTCGTGTTAAGAGTTTAATTCTATAGTAGGGTACCTTTTTTTAGGTTCTTAGTCCTATGTTTTTCTCGTGTATAATGGTCTATGTTAGTCTATTCTAGACTCTTCTATATTATTCTATTATAGTATATCGCGTCGCGTTCCTAAAATAGTTATTTATACTTTCTTTGCGTCTAGTAACCGTGTAACGCTTAAATTATAGGGCTACTATATAGAGTTTTCCTAGTGCGCGTCTAGATTTCCTAGTTTAGTACTTCGTTCTCTACGGTATCCTTCTTCTTTTTACGATAACCGCGATGTCGCTATACTTATATTAATAATATACTATTCTATATCTTTTACTTATACGTAGCCATTATAGAACTTAAGATATATACTACTGGTTTCTAGGTGTCCTCGTCCTTAGTATAGTCCTTCTAACGGATTCTATATTTCTAAATACTATCTTTATTAATTCTATATTCGATAATATAGTCCACTTCGAATACGTCTAGTCTATCTTAGGGTATAATAGAGTGTAACTACACGTTCGTACGGCTATACACGTTAGGTCGAAATCTTTCGAGTAGTAAGACGTGGAACACGTTATAGATTCTTATATCACTTCCTAAGTCGAGCTCGTAGACTCTTATACTAATACGACGTTTAATTCGGAAGGGACTAGCCATTTTATAATTAAGCTTCTTATTTACTCGCGATGTTCGTATGTTACAGACGTTAAGAAGGACCTTGTTACCCTCCTTATACGTCTAATCCTTAGCTAACCTATTATAGTACTTCGTATATAAGTCGTTTACTTATTAGATTATAGCGCGATAGTTACGTACGGTTTCAAAGATTTTAATCACTAATTCCTAAGCGTAGACGTTCACGTCTATTATTCAATTAAATTAGACCGTCTAAGACTTAAAACCTATCCTTAGACTACGTCCGAGGTTCGCCTAGAAAGGTATAATACCTATTATACTATAACGACTATTATTATATATAAACTCTACTATGCTTAGTAGGGAGGCCTAGTCGTCCTACTCGAAATTATAGAATACGCGTAGGTAGGCCTTAAGCATCTAGTTCTATCGCTCTATCTAGCCATCCGTCTAAGAATAAAATACTATAGATATGTTTCTATTTATACTTACTATTTCGTAGAATAACGTCTAGAATTTAGACGTGAAGGTACTTCCTCGGTCTATAACGATCCTTTTTAGTATACTATAGACCTTAATAATCTCGTTCTAGAATACCTACGCTAGTTCTTTAGATATAATCGTCTTCTATACCGGGATATACCTAGATATCTTTATAAGTCTATCCACGATAATAAGAATAGAATTATAACTTATTCTAAGCATCTCGCTTAGAGGTAAGTTAACTATAAAGTCTATAGTAATATCTTCCTACATAAAGAGGGGGACTAAAAGAGGCTATAAATTCCTATATAGCTTATGCCTAGGGGCCTTTGTTCTTTAATAAATCGGATAAGTAGCTATCTATTCTTTAATATACTTAGATATATCTTTCTAAAAATAGTACTAACGAATTAAGCTTAGGGTACGTACATACCTAAAGTATTCTACTAGGTTAGCGTTATGGTATCGGCTAACTACGTTAAATCGCGCGTTACCCGTCGGTATATAGTACTTTCTATTATAGTAAAGTAAGCCGTCTATAAAGGTCTACTTATAGTCTACTTTAGTCCGTAATAACCTATCTTACTATATTTTACGTAACTTTAAAACTATCGGATCTATCTTCTATAGATCCACGATTAACTAGACGAGGTTAATTAGATATTTATGCTGGGCATTATCGCCCTTCCCGATAGCGCTAATAAACGGTCTACTAGGGACTTCGGTACCGCGTCTTTAGTTACCGGCTTTGGTCTTAGAGATTTAATTACCGGTATTAACGTTAGTATCTCGCTAATCGCCTAATAACTTAAAATCTAACCTCATCCTTAAGAGTTAGGCCTATAGCTATTCTAGGACCCTATGGCTACTATAATCCTAGGCGCCTTCTTTATAGTTAGGTCTTCTTAATATTCTATTAGCTAGGTTTATACTTCTAGGTTAATAGTAGATTATAAAGTAAAAGTTTATAAGCTACTTAGCCTATCGGACCTATTAACGGTTTAAAACCGTTATACTTATAAACCCCTTTAAGTTATAGTAATTAGTTAGTAACTCGACGTTATATATAGTATCTTTAAGATAATATCGCCACTATTTAAATAACTCTACTATTACTAGTAGCTCTTAGTTATAGATAGTATATCTAGTCTTAATATCGACCATTTTATATAAGAAGAACGTAACTAGATACTATTAGACCTTTTTAGACTTAGTTAGTCTAGGCTAGAAGAGAATACCTAAGATTATAAATCCTAACGCGTTAGTTTTAACGTGGATAGGTTTAGTCGGGTCGAAGTATACTAGTAATAGGGTAGTTATAAATGCCTCTTTGATTTTCTCGAAGGAGGCCCTTTCGCCTTCCGATAATTCTATAGACTATAATTTAATATTACGCTATTTCTATCTACCGCGGACCGTAATAGACGAATCTATAGTAGTAGTACGCGCGTTAAGTGGTGCTACTAGCCGGGAGAAATACTTAACGAATTTTCGGTAGTAATTAGCGAATCCGATAAAGATACGTATATCTTAAACTAATTTTAGTTTAGGCTAGTCTATAATAGTAGCGACCCTATCCCTTTCTATGGTTATACCTTAATTAGTAATAACGAAGCTAAGGAAGTTAACGTGGTTCTAGTGGAACTCGTATTTAGATAGCTTAATATATAGCTTATGTTTTTCTAGTCTATCTAGGACTACGTATACGTGCTAGATGTGTTCTTCTTTATTATTAGAGAAGATAAGAATATTATCAAGGTATACAATACACGTCATGTCAAGTAGACCTACTAGCACGTTATTAATATACGCTTAGAAGGTTCCTAGCGCGTTAGTTAGTCTAAAAGGGACTACTATATACTCGAAGTGTCTATAACGGGTCCTAAACGCCGTTTTCTACTTATCGCCCTTCTTAATATGTAGGCGGTAGTAGACGTCGTATAGATCGAGCTTAGTAAAGATCTTTACGCGCCCTAGTCTACTAATAGACTCGGAGATAAGAGGTAGTAGGTAACGATTCTTTCGTGTAATATTATTCAGGCTACGGTAGTTAATACATAGATAGAGACTTCTATCCTTCTTCTTTATAAAGAGGATTAGAGCTCTAGCTAGAGATATACTAGGTCTAATCTATTCTCGCGTAAGGTTCTTTTCGATGTATTCTTAGAGGACCTATAGCTCGGGTTCTAATAGAGGGTAGATAGGTCCGTATAGAGGTTATTAACCGTCTTCGAGGTTAATAGTAAGGTTAGTAGATTAGTATTAAGGTAATTCGGACGAGTCGATCGCTGACACGACATGTTAGTATATTTTATACTAATATAGTAGGTTTTTATCTACTTTAATACTAAGCTCTCTATTTTAAGTAAGTAAGAGGATGTAGATAGCGGAGATTACCTTTTCGTAGTTCTTCTAGAATTATTCGTCGTCGACTAGCTATACTAGGTTCTATTATAGTAGGTATATACGCTAGCCAGCTATTTTCTAGATAAAGTCTAGTTTCGGGTTATATTTTTCGAGCTACGGCATACTAAGAATTATAATAAAGGGACTATCTACCACGATAAAGGTTAAGTAGTAGAGTTTCTACTTCCCCCCGCTATCCTAGATACTATATTTAATAGTATAGATACCCTACGATTTAATAGGACTATCGATACCATAGAAGGTAGTATCTATTAGTACTTAAATATCGACGTTAAGTTCTCGTACTCGTTAAGTTAATATAACGTTAGTAGCTAAACCGCTATCGAGCATTACGGTCTAATGTTATCCATAAGGGACCTTAATAGGCCTAGCCTATAGTTCGATATACTAGTTGGCTGGTTATCCCTCTATTTTAGTTATATCTATAAGTCGCGAGGGTTCCTTATAGGTAGTTAGTTTTTTATATCGTATACCGGGTAGTTAGGCGCGATATGTCCTAGCTACTAGCACTTATAGTATGTAACTAACTTAGTATCTATATTAGTATTTAGTGGTTTCTCTAAGCGGTACTCGGGTGCTATATAGTCTATTCTACTATAGGTATAGTAGGTGACTTTAGGTCGTTTATATAAGTCGTTTCTCGCGTCTCGATATATCGACTAGTAGAAAGATCTATAGTATAGGCCTTGTCTTCTCGAGTTCGTAGAGTAGTAGCGCCTATAAGGTGTTCCGCGCGATCTATTACTAAACCGATCCTCTTTAGACGATTTCGTATTAAATTAGATTAATAGAGATAGTCATGTATCTATACGACGTTAGTTATTTATTATACGCTAATATTATTCTATGAGATTCGCGAGTACCTAAAGGTCGGTAGAGATAGATATTATAAGGTTAATACGTTCCTTTATACTCGGGTTAAGGAATCTTTTAAAGTCGTCGTATTATTAAACTATACGATCTTTCTTAGCTTCTCTCTAAAGAGGTCGGAGATATTTAAGGAGTTATAACGGGGATTATCTCTCTCGCTATTAAGTCTTAAAGATATAGCTCTAAGCCTATTCGCGTCGCTCGGCTCTATCGCTAAAGTATTAAAGAAGGAATTCGGTAAACGTGTCCTAGTTATACGCATCCTTAGGGTGTTTAATTTAATATACTATGGAAGGCCGCTCCTGCAGCCCCACATGTATATGTCCCTAGCTCGATTACATGGCTTTATTGTATATTTAAGGAGGGTGTTTTCCTTGGTCATTCTACTCGGCGCGCTTCCCCCATCACTAATATTCGACTATTCGACCTTTCCTTACGTTTATGGGCCTCTATAGGTATTGATTATTAGGCTTAGCTATTAAAGAATTGATTAAGAGTATTATATAGACCCGTTCTATTATAAAAGAGAACTAATAAGAAGTCGTGCGTTCAAAGAGAACTTATAATACCTAGGAGAGATACTTGTGAGTTCGTCGCGACTACTATACTAGAAACATAGCTATTTATAAAAGGGACACACGTGGCAATAGCTTACCATAATTTTAGAGGTCGTACCTAGACTATAAACTTATAGAGGGAGATTAGGACTCCGAAACTAGCTTAGAGGAAGTATATGGCGTGCCTAATAAGATAGTCTAGACTTACTAGATCGAAGCCACGAGTCTAGAAAACAGGGAGTCCGGAGTCGCTAGGGGCTAGCCTCTTAAAAGTAGCTATAAAAAGTATACGCATACTAACACGGGTGATAGCACGACTCAAAAATATCTTAGGGGAATAGAATATAAAATAGGGCCAGATAAAGTAGTAAAGAAGAGTTCAAAAACGATAAATATAACCTATTTAGTACTACCATAGCTGTTATTTATAAACACGGCCACACGAGTATACTACTTTAGAAACGCCTTACACGAAGATAATAATATAAGTAGAATACCGTGAACCTTATATCGATAAAGACGATAGTAATAGTTTACCTTATAAAGGGATTAGTTAACATGGAGAAGGGATAATAGGTGTTATAGGTAGACGTATTAGGCTAACCTTTAGTTAAGGTAATCCCTTAACTAATAACCTTACCCCTAGCGTCTCTACTAGCACACCTACTACTAGTAATAGTGCGATAGGAGCTTAAAATAACAACCTAGTAACTCGTAGAGAGATGCTTAACTTCTTCGTAGTATTTACGCGATAAGGAAGGATAGTACCTCTATCTACCCTAGCCCCTAAGCGCTTTAAAGGAATAAATATTACGGCCTTCCTTCGGAAGTACGAGGACATATATATAAACTACGAAGTTCCGCCTAATAAGAAGATAACCTCCCTACCGTTATACTACGAGGACTATCTCCGTCCTACTATTAAAGGAATAAGTAGGTTTTAGAAATAGTAGTAGGCCACGCTACGTGAAGAATTATTAAAGGAATTCTCTCTATTTAACTCTACCCTCGAGGAAGGTACCATCCACTTTATCCGAAAATACGTGGAAATGGTTAAAGTAGACCCATTCTACTCTCTCCCTATATACTACTCCTGGTATTATATTATTACGGAGAAACTTACGGCTAAAGGAAGCCTAAGCTCGTATTCGCGAATAGAGCTCTTTCTAGAAGGGCTATCTAATAGTCTTAAGGCTCGGGCTATAGAGAAATGTTAACTCACGATAGAAGCACATAGTTACGACTAGGTAATTATCTATGGCTTTATATTACGAAAGGCTAGAGCACTTAAGAAACTAGCTCGTATTAATAAGTACTTAGCCGCACAAGAGCTAGCTATAGCCATATACTATAAATTAAAGATAGGGAGTAAGAAGACCGGCTTAGAAGAGTAGTTATATAAAGAAAGAAGAACTAATAAATTTAACCATCTCTCTCTAGTCGTAGTACACGTCGCGCTAGAATCGGATAAGTTTAACGAGATAGTAGAGAGATTTAGTAAACTAGACCTTACGTTAATTAAGATAAAGTCCTACTTTACCTCTAATCTCTTATTCCCATCCCTTAAGAAGTACGAACCTAAGCTACTTTCGGCTATTATTAACTAGTAGACGCGAAGGCTAAATCTTTTAGTATATCTCTAAGTATAAGGCATGCCTATAGAACTAACGCAAGTTTATCCATAGAATTATATATAGAATAGAGAATACGTCTCTACCCGAGACTCCTAAGGAGACGTTATAGCCTAGGATAGGCCTCGAAGACCGATTATATATATCACGTATAGAGGAGATTACCTAATATATAGATGTGTAGAGATAGTAGGATACATTAGAGACGAATTACTAAATATTAACGGGGTACGAGTGTTCCGAGGGCGTTTCAGGGCGAACGGAGAAGAAATCCCATTACTATCCTCCTTAGTAGGGCTATAAGCTACTCTATAAGCTATCCGGAACTACGTAGTAATGGTTTAAAACGGCCTAAGCTAGTACGGAGGAGGAGTAAAGGTTTCTACGTCTATAGTAAACATTAACGCTTTATAGGGAGTGCCGGTATATAGTATTAGTATAAAACCTATAAAGGGTCCCTACTAGGCCTCGGCGGATAGTAATTCGGAAGAAGAAGTCATGTCGCCCGAGAGTAAGAAAGATAGATATATAGAATTCCACGAACGCTTCGACGTGGCTAGTAATAGATATATCCGCGAGGAGATAGCCCTAGAAGAGCCCGCTATACTCGTAATATCTAGAAGAGGGATCACGAAGAGTACACCTAATTATACTAAGGAAAGAAAGATCGCCTATCTCTACGGAATGCGTGAAGGGTAGTACGTAAGGATTATTAAGGAATAGAAGGACGGTAAGAAGAGTAGCGACTAGAAAACGTCTAAATAAGAGCCAACGGCGCTAGAGGATAAGATAGATAAAGGGGATAGCCTAAATCCTAGTTAAAAGGCACGTATCTAAGGCGTTAAGCTTAATAACTATCTATGCGAAGGATAGCGGCTAAGCATAGAAGCTAGCGAAGCATAGCTAGTACGCGTTCTAGGGATAACTATAAACATTACTATTAGCGAACTATTAAGTCTTAATAGCGACTTATGTCGTGCGGTATTTAAGAAGGGCGCCCCCGACTTTATAGCTAGAGAGGTCTATAAGACTTAAGAAGAGAGAGCCGAGAAGAAAGGAAGAAACGACTATATAATGGCTCCCGAGATAAATAAACTTAATATATTAGCACCCCTCTATGCCACGGGGACGGCCATTATATAATAAGATATTAATTAGCTTAAGGAAGGGATAGTAAGGCTAGTAGCCGAGTGTCTAAGGTACCCCGTGGAAGTTAGTCCTAAAAGAGCGACTAGTATAGTACTATTCGATAGTAGCGCATAGGTAAATAGTATTCGACTAGATGCTATAAGGCGTCTTAGGCTAGCGATATCTTCGCTTCTACTATATATAAAGAACTCGAGTTTAGTTAGCGCTACTTAGTATAGTACTCCATTCGTGGGAATAGTATAGTAATACCCTATCCGCATAGGTCGGATCGTTACGGCTACTTCGATATTCGTATATAGCGAACTTAATTATAACCTTATCCTAGGGGAGCTATATACTAGACAGGCCTTACTTACGGTGTAGAGGTTAGCCTCCGGGTAAGTACTCTTAATAGTCTACTCCGTATATAGATAAGAACGTATAACCTTCGAAACTAGTCCGGACGAGTATATTCTAGTCTTAGAGAAGGAGAGTAACTCCGTGGCTAGAGACTAACTATATAGTAGAGTATATCGCCGGAAGCTAGAGTTAAGCCGGATTATTAGTTAAGGGCTACCCTTAACTAATAATCCGCACTAAATGGGGTCTAGTAAACCTACTAACGAAGGGGATAGGCTATATTTTTATACGGATATAGAAATAAGTTATATAGAGTTACTTTCCGAGAAAATCCGGCCTAAAAATATTACTTGGTTATCGAGAAAAGATAACTTAGCCGCCCTAGTTACGGCGGTAAGGTACGCTACCTTCGTATATAAATAAGGCACGATAATAGAACGGCTTATAGTAGGCTCTACCGGCCTCTAAAGACGGTATTTATCCGGGGTATTAAAGGGATTTAGTATAGCCATCATATATAAAAGAAAGGGAGTTAAAGTACACCCCGTAGATAACTCCGAAGCCCACCAAAAGGTTTCTAGGAATCTATTAGAGTATCTAGACTAGCGTAAACGAGTAATCGCATAGTAGGCACTTCTTCTAGCCGTCCACCTAGGCCTTAACGCGTTTAATAGGCTAATAGAGTCTCGAAGGGTAACTATCCCGCTAGGAACACGTCTAACGCCTCTACGTATAAGTTAGCTAAAGATTAGAATAGAGCTACGTCCTACGGAACTCAAGTTACTATATATAATCTTATTATATCGCGAGGAAGTACTAGCATGGAAATTCTTATACCTTAGTAAATTTAACGAAGAGGTAGTACCTCCGTAGGAGATCCGAACGGTAGAATATAAGATATAGTAGGCTAAGAACTTTAATATTCCTAGAGCCCTTTATAGAAAGGTACTTATAATTCTAAAAGAGCGTCTTAATAGCGGAAGGCTCGAGCCCTATAGTAGTCCTTATTAAAACGCCTATTTTCTCGTGGAAAAGAAGAAGGAAGCTAATAAGGAACGAGATTATAGGTTAATTAATTCGGCGATAGAAATCAACCGAGTTACCATTCGTGATGCGGCCACGCCGCCCTCGTGTAAAGAGTTCTCGGAGCACTTTACGGGGATAGCCGTCTTAATATTTACCAACTTCTTCTTAGAATACAATTAGATTCCATTAGTAGAGTATTACCGAGACTTAACGGGGTTTATAACGCCCCTAGAATTACTACGTAGGATAATATTACCTTAAGGGGCTACTAATTTAGTAGCTTAGTTTATTAGAATTATATTAACTATTATATAAGAATATATCCCGGAGAGGGCTCTGCCATTCCTAGATAACTTAGACATTAAAGGACCTATAACGAAATATAACTCTAAGGAGGCCCTGCCTAGAATTCGTAGATATATCCTAGAACATTTAATTAACGTGGATAAGGTTCTCGTAGATATAGAGTGCGCCGGATACGCCCTAAGTAGCAAGAAGACTTAGTGGTATATTAAAGCCGCTAACGTTATAGAATACGTCTACGACATTAAAGGGAGGCGACTAAGTAATAAAAAGGTTACTACTATTAGGGACTAGAAACCCTATAAAAACACGACGAATATACGAGCCTTCCTTAGCGTTTATATATATTTCTAGATATGGATCCCTAGGTACACTATTATCGTATCGCCGCTATTTATACTATTAAAGAATAAATCGGCCTAGTAGTAGATAGCTAAGGAGTAGACCTCGATGGACGCGCTAAAGATAGCTCTAACTACTACTCCCGCACTAATAACGTTATAGTATAGAATAGGTATAGAAGATATAATTCTAGTAGTAGACTCTAGTAACGTTAGGTAGGGAGCTACGTTAATATAGGAGAACGAGAATCGTAAATGTTAGCTATCGCGGTATAATAGAGGAATATAGTTAAAAGCTAAGAGAAACTACGACACCGTGAAGCTAGAGTACTAAGCCCTTCTCCACGCGTTATAGAAGTTCCGGTAATACCTCTATAGTATATACTTTATTATAGAAATAGACACGAATACTCTAGTCGCTTAAATTAACTATACCGTAACTAACTTACTAGGGGCGCTTATTACTAGGTGGCTCGCGTGGATTTAGCTATAGAACTTTATAGTTAGGCACGTACCTAGGAAGCGTAACGTAGTCGCCGATGGTATCTTACGGATATACGAAGGAGAAGAACTACTAGACGTCTCTACCTTTAACCTAGACGAGTTCGTGGACATGGCTCTATATATAGACGTGCTAGAGACGTCGTTAATCAAGCCCGTTAGCGGGAGAGATTATATAATAGGGATACTTAACTATGCCGCTATTAAGTCTCCCTTAATAGATAAATATAGCGATAAATAGTAGAGGATTATGAAATACCTTACTATACTTAAGAGGCTAACCGACCTAACTAACCGAGCGTATAAGGCCTTTATAACCGACTATCTAAAGTTTCTTATGCGTGACCGAATACTCTAGTAGAGAGGAGATAGGCATCGCTAACATATACGAGTAATTAAGGATCCGAATACTAGGGCGCGTATAATTACTACCACTTATAATGAGATAGATTATAGAGGTAGCGAAGGGACCCTCGGAAGGATTAAGGATAAGTATTAGTAGATAGGTATATATAGAGACGTGCGATAGCATGTAAAAACCTATAACGAATATTAACGACGAAGTAAACTCCTCGAAGGTCTTAATAAAGGGCTCTACCACGTTATAACGTCTATTCTTTAGTAAAGAATATACTTAGACGTAACGACGCTACCACCTTCTATAGGGTATAGTAAAGTGGTATCTATACGAGAATAGCTAAGCGGATAGACTAAGGCGGAGGCATGTACGGCGGCCACGTCTATAGTTATTATAAAGTTCCTCTTTAAGAACGTAATCTATAGATATAGAATCATTCCTAAAATTACCTATAATGGTAGTAGAGAAAATATAGGTGCCATAGAGGAGCTCCTCCGACTCTATAGAATTTATTAGAAGGTTACGTCTATATATAATCCCCGAGTAAATAGGATTATTAAGAGAAGTTTTATACTACTCGCTAATGCTCTCGCGAAGATAACTAATGGCGGATTTAAGAACTAGCCCGGCCACCTCCATGCGGTCGTCTAGGTAGATAGAATAATAATACGTGCTAGTATAGGGTATAGTACCGTATACCTCGTGCTTAGCCATAAACCAATCATGCCTATCGAAGTCGAATTCGAGTTACTCTAAATGCTCCCTTAGGACGAGGTATAATCGACGTCCGACTTACTCGCTCTTCGAGCTAGATAACTTAAGAGAAGATCCGAGGATCTTAAGAAGGTCTATATCCACGTAATATAAACGCGTAAGGAATCGAGAGAGGCATAGAATAACGACCATTACCTTCGTTAAGAGTCGTTACTAGTTAATACGATTGTCCTTCTATACGACTCGTAGCGATAGAAGGATATAGGGCGGAAGCTAAGGTAGTATTAGAGGGGGCTATATAGAATCTAGTCCATGTTTAATTATACTTATAAGCTCGCGGAGCTTAATAGAGCCATGCTTAGAGGGACGTTTCCTAGCTATAGGTTAAAGAAATATTTTATAAGAAATATAAGTAACGAGAGTCACGATAAGCCCTCGCGACCACCAATCGGAAGAATTACTAAGGAAAATAAGGAGAGTAGCGATAAGGAAAACTATTATAAATAACTTACGGAACACCTCGACGACGCCACACGAACCCGGGTGGAAGTAGTAATTCCTACTCTATAAGACTTTAATAGAGAAGAATATTTACGTTTCCCTAGAATTAACATCTTCTTCTAGGGGATAGAAGTTTTTTTAAGGAGGGAAGGGATACTTATAAAAGTAGTCTTATAACGATAAACTCTATCATCGAAAAAGGACGATAAACTCTATCATTAAAAGAGGATGATAAACCCTATTATTACTATAAAATAATAAAACTTATTATTAAAGTAAGTAATGCTCGAAAGAAGACATAATGGCGTTTACGCGAATTCCACCTACTATATATTAAAGCCGGTCGTGTAATCGAAGCCTACCTATCGAAGGCCTATTTCGTTACTATAGAACGGGCCCCGTTAGAAACTAATAAGGAAGAAAAGAAGGAGGAGGTATAGGAGAAAAAGATACTTATAGAAAGTCTCATAAGGATAAGAATATACCTAGTATCTATTCATTTATAGATTCCGCTATATACCCGGTAGATACATTTATTCATAGATTTCCTATATACCTAGTATATATTCATTCATAGATTCGACACGTATACGGGCCTACGGCCGTTAGTAAGAATCATTTATAAAAATCACCATATACCCGGCATTCGAGGAGGTATAAAAAGAGAACTTAAGATAGTATATAACTCTTCTCTCTTATACCTCTCTATACCTCCTTAATTAATAAAACCTCCTCCTCTACTTCCGCCTCGCTTAACTACCTCTTCTTAGAATGTAACTCGCCGATAGAACCGATAATAATAATAGCCCCGCCGAAAAAGAAAACGTCTACCCATAAAGAGTTATAAGATCGTTAAGCACTAATAAGATAGACGCGGTCCTAGTTAAGAGTTATAAGTACTAAAGTAGGGCTATCGACGGCTATCGTGGTATTAAGACCATCTACTACTCCGTACAGATAGGCTATAGAAGCTACGGAAGTAAATAAGTCTACCATTAACCGAATTATCGCTATCTAGGACCCGTAAGAGCGATAGGACTATATTCTAGACACGTTTAATAATCTCCTCTATATTACTAGCCTCATAGAATAGCTCTTAAGTAGTATAGTTAACCTCTTCTAGGAAGTAGGAGCCGTAATAGAGTATAGTAAGGTAAAGATTAACTCCTCTATTCCGAAAGAAGTCCACGAGATAATTCGTCGTGGAAGAGATACTAACTCCCGCATCCTAAAAGCTAAAAATATAATCCTATAAAACTAGCGAAAAGACCTCCCTAATAACGACGGCTAGTTACTCTAATCCGCCCTCGGATAGCTCTAGTAAACATAGAACTTCATGGAAAAGCTAGTAGCGCTCTCACGAATACGGACATGGGCGAGAGCGAGGAACTAGTTAAACGTATCCCTATAGTCCCGAATCGGCCAGGGATAGAAGGGAAGAGGAATTAAGGCATATCTTTAGAGCTCTAATATTAATGCCGCTCTAGCTAGTAATAGTAATAAGGACGGTCTATCTCTCTAGTAACTCTCGAACTACCCTAGCTAATAAAATAAACTAACGTTCTATAATAAGACGGGACTTATTATCCCCGCTAGTTAATAGTCACGGATAAGTAGAATAGTTTATAGGCCCGTCGAATACTACCTATAAATTAAAGAGATAAGTATATCGCCTCCGCCTTAGACCTTACCGTCGCTAAAACTAGCGTAGGTAATACCTACGGTAAAGTCCCCTCTACGAAGCACGCCTTCTAGTTTAGTAGTACGTCGTCTCTTCGAAGCTAGTCGTCCGTTCGAAGTAAGTATTCCTTCTACTACTACTAGTATACGTCCCTTACCGGGCCATACGAGAACCTCTTTAGTATCTATTATAGCTATACCGATAAAACCTACTCGCGGACGTGCCTTATCTACCGGCCCTTAGTAATTACCAGGGGCGCCTACATGATAATCCCCGGTTGTTCTTAGTTCGTACTCTAAGATAATAGCATTGGTCGAGGAAGAGAATAAGCCTAAGAAGTATTAATACGCGCCTTTAGTAACGAAGACTTTTAAGGTAGCTATATTATTAAAGAAGAATTTCACGAGCATTAAGGGAATGGCCCTACTAGTACGCTAGAAAGTGTAGATAGGTAATATAGCTATTCCGTATAAAGTCTACTATAAGTATTACTAAGACGTGGCTAGAAAGAATAATATACTCGTTAGCGTGTCCTACTTAAACCTAGTAGCGAGACTTAAAATAGTATATAAGTTTAGAGATAACGTAGGGGCCCTTAAAGTTTATAAGGACCGCTATACCTAGTTCACGAAGTACACGCGGCCACCTTATCCAATAGAGGTATTAGGTATCTATCATTACTAGGCCCTAGAGACCCCGAAGCAAGTTATTAATATTAAAACCATCCTTACTAGTATCGTATTTATAATTTAGAAGGAGGACGGTAGAATAGATAGGTAACTCTTCGACGAGTAGGAACGTACTAGAAGTATTAATATTAAAGGGCTCTTTAAGCCACTTAAAAAGACGACCTCTATACTTAATAAGAGTATCCTAGAACTCGCGAGGGATGAATTTAATATATATAAGTACCACCAGCGCATGTTTAATAAGAAATTAAACTACGGCTGGCTACGAACTACATACTACTCCTATATCTAATAGTTTATTAGGTAATATCTACTTTACTAGCTCACCTATATCGCTCTTCGGCCCGATCTTAACTACTATCTAATCTCGTACTCGTACTATGCGAAGTCCTAGGATAGGGGCGATAAGACGGGTTTCAAGCATCTTAATAACGCCATTAATCAAATCCTCGATCCTAGTGATAGACACGGGTTTAATATAATCTAGGGAAGTATTAGTCTCGACGACGAACGAAGTAACGACTATACTATAATCGTTCCCCGCTCCTATAAGTTCTTAAACGAATAGTAGTCGAAGGCTAAGCTCCGCGAGGGGGTCAATCGAAATAGTATAATCACGGCTATTAATGATAAGATCTATAATACGGACGATAAGAAACGATTTAGTCCCTTCGTCCTAGTCCCCTACTAGTCCCTTAAAGTACGTATCTCTAGCCCACTAATAATACACGGCGTCTAGGGTCCCGCAAAGGGTGGAAGACGTACGATACTTCCATGGTATATCACGATTGGCCCTAATTATATAATAATGGAAGTGCCTAAAATAGGTACATGGGAATAACTCGTAGTAGCTCATAGGAATTTAACTCCGGGACCCACGTCTCCGTTAGGATTTTCTAATAAATATAGCGCGATTCCTTTTGCCTTCCTAGCCGTAGTTTAACTTCCGAGTTTTAACGCCGTTAGTAACGCATTAGTCGGCTATAAAAGATGGGATAGCTAGAAGGTAAAAGAAGAGGCAGCTGCGTAGCTTAACGCAAGTCCTTAACAACTTAAAGCCAAGGTAGACGCCTGGTTTAAGGAGGGCTCAAGGGTATTCATGGAGACCTTTAAGAAAATAGTAAGGTAGGAAAGGCTAGTCTATGGGGATAGGTCGTTCTAGAAGGAATTTAATAAGGCGCGCGCCGCCAAGCGGCCAATTAATTTTAAGAAATTCGAGTCTAACGCGGGCCTAGATAACGTTAAAGAGAACTTCTATAGATAGAAGAGGCCTAACGAACTATCCGATAAGGAGGAATCTAACCTCTCTAAGATAAGCGACACGATTCTTTAGAAGCTAGCTCGCGACCTTAAGTACTAAGATTAGGCGCCTAAAAACCTACCTAATTATTAGTTAAGGGCTGCCCTTAACTAATAATCCGGGCTAAGGTTTACCCGCACCGAGAGGTTTACTAGGGGCGCATTTTATTTATATTAAGGTCTTTCTTTTAGGCGTTCTTCACACGGTTTCTCATACGGTTACTATACTACTAAGGGTAGTAGTTCTATAGGCCGGGGAGGTATATATGGAAGGCCGCTCCTATAGCCCTACATATATATATCCCTAGCTCGATTACATAGCTTCATTATATATTTAAGGAGAGCGTTTTCCTTGGTCATTCTACTTGGCGCGCTTCCCCCATTACTAATATTCGACTATTCGACCTTTCCTTACGTTCATAGGCCTCTATAGGTATTAATTATTAGGCTTAGCTATTAAAGAATTGATTAAGAGTATTATATAGACCCGTCCTATCGTAAAAGAGAACTAATAAGAAGTCGTACGTTTAAAGAGAACTCATAATACCTAGGAGAGATACTTATGAGTTCGTCGCGACTACTATACTAGGAATACAGCCATTTACAAAAGGGATATACGTAGCGATGGCTCACCATAATACCATCTAACGTTTAGATGGTATTAGGTCTAGGTAGTTCTATACAAACCTAATCTTATTACTATCGTTCGTGAATAGGTGGAAGAATCGGCTATACTAGTAAGCCTATTTATAAAAGCTCCTCCTGGTTTTACCGTCAAAGTAAGGTAGTTTCTTAGACTAAGGTAACTAGAATAGTAATAGACTTAGTTAGACTATTTCGGCTTAAGTTAGTCTATATTAGTATAGGTTAGTTACTACTAGTACTAAAGCGCGTAGTACGGCTTCGAGTCTAGCGGTTCGTCCTTACACTTCGTTAAGTTTATAAAGTTACTACTTAAGCTAAGTCTAATACTATCTCTCCGCGTGTAGCTTAGTATATATATTATCGTAAGGCGTAGTTAACGTTAGTTAGTTCTAACGAATTAATTCGTTAACGTTAATAGGGTCTAGTCTTATAGTAAGGATGGGTCTAGTATAGTATGAACTAGACCGCGATAGAGTATAATAGACTCCTTTCTTATTATCTAGGTAATCTTCCACGGTTATACGGAATACCGTACTAGTTATTAGTACGATAGCCTATAGGGTATACTTATCGGTAGAGGTGGTCGTAGGGAGACTATTCTCTTCGTTTAGATTTAGAGAGAGTCTCTCGTGTAAGGTAGTACCACGGGTATTATAGCGCGTAGTAGGAGCTATCTCTATAAGCTACCGTCGTGCTATATAGAGAGGAATTAAAATATAAAGAGTAAAGACGTGGGATAGTAGTCTAATAGTTCATAGAGAGACATAGGAATGTATTTATAGAGTAATCTTACTCTTATACGAGGTTGATTCCTAACGAGTAGAAATCGGTTTATATGGTCTACTTATATAGTAACCTCGCTTAACTTAGCTAACTTAACCTAGCTCTGGCCACTACGTGGCTACATGGATTAGAATGGTCCATTGTGGTCCATTGTGGTTCCCGTTCTAACAATATACGTGTACCGGCTACTAAGTTTTCTTATATAACTATAGATACAAGGATACGGTTTAGCATGGTTTAAACTAGCGACCTTTAACTAAAATTAGCATCCGCTACACGCTAGTTAGTATTAACTATCGCGCGGTAAGCTAATATCTAATACCTTAGGGGTATAGTATATACGTTAACTTAAGTACCGCGGGCTATTATCGAGTTAAAAGTCCATTTCTAGATGCCTAGTTAATAGAGCCTATAGACAGACGCTAAGGAATCTCCCTAGAATAGCTTAAGCGCTATATTTTACATAGAATCTAAAAACTAAGTCTATGCGGATCTACCAAGACGAAGAAAATAGTAAATAGTTAATATTTATACTATAAATAAGACACGCTAAGATAAATGTATATCTACTCTAGATCCTATAACAAAGGAGTAGTAGCCTACGATTAATTATCTCTAAGTATACTTACTACTCGAGGAGTATTTAGATTATAGCTTCCAAACCCTATTAATATTTATTCTCCTAAGGAGCAAAGCTTAAGAGTAAGGAATTATATATAGTTAACTACGCTCGAGGTAGTAGGTATTTATAAGAGCTAGAGAGAGAACATCGATAATCACCGTACTTATATTATAAGTAGCGAGATATCCGTTTATTAGCGTAGTTTAGATTCTAGAGCTAATTAACGGTAGTAATACTAAGTTACCCGTACCGTATCTAAACCTACTTAAGCTAGCTAGCGAGAGAAATAATAGGAGGGGGCAACTACTAGACGTCTACATGTTACGTTAGACTTGTTAGTAGAGAGTAAGTATATCCACGCCCCCCTTACATTATACGAATAGTATAGAGGTGGTAGTAACCGGCGGATAGAGACTCTAGGGAGCTAGGTTAGAATTTTAACGCCATCTACTTTACTAACGGCATTGTTAACCATGTCTAACACGTATAAGTCTTAGGGCATTTTCAAATTCCTATACCGAAGGTAGCCGGTACTACGTCCTAGAAGGTCTCGAATATTAAGAAATATAAAGGATTCTAACCCATAAGAAAATTCTCGAGTAAACCTATCCCTTGGCCGTACTAGAGCATTATTTAGTTATTTATATCTACTATTATCTAAAGTCTTATACCGCCGCATATCGAGGTTGAACCTTATAAGATACTATGTTTAACCATGGTATAGATATAATAGCTTGTATACTTTAGTTAAGCGACTACATCTATTTCCCGTTTATACTCCTTATGAAAAGTAGAGCTCTATTAGCGGCCTAAGGATCCTAAATAAAGTATATAAACTTCCAACTAATCGCCATTATAAAAGATATTTATCTAGTAGTATAGGCTATCTAGAGTCGATTTACCGCCTTAATATGATTCTCGATTAATAACCCATTACGGACCTCGAGGTATACTAGCGATTATAGGAAAATAAAGGTCGTAGATAGCCCCCTAATCTTACCATACTATATCTTTATAACTATACTTAGAACCTTTGTAATATATTATTATAATCTTAGCGTATATAGTAGTACTCTCTTCCTAGAAGTAAGGGTATAGTTCTATAACGCCATGTATAACGTTTTACTATAGCGCCGGCCTATCTATATATTAGCTAGAATATTCGATAGGATTTCCGTTTAGGCTTACGCTACTATTTTTTAATCTACTAACAATTAGGAGCCGTTCTTTCGATATACAAAAGAACGTTACACGGGCCTAGGTAGTAACCATATACAACTCTTAGTAGAAAAACTAGATAGTCGAAAGATACCATAAGGTAGAGTCGAAAGGCAGCCCTTCCCATGCCTATATCCGAATAATTTTTATATATTAAGAAATCGCATGGTTAAAAGTTATATCTAGCTAACTTATAATTATTATTTTCACGGAGGGGGTAGCGAAGAATATACATGAAAACTACGTATTTTTCGTGATTTTTACTTTAATTTTCCTAACCGTGCGCGATCGGTACCTAGATATACTATACACCGACCTACGTATACGTCTAAGGACCTTAGTAATCCTTATAGAATCGCGTACTCTAAGATACCTCTAGAATCGCCGATTCTAATCTATTCTACTACTTACGAACTTTATAAGCTATAGCACCCCCCTTAGTACCGCTTCCTAATATAGATAGTATACGTTAAGTATAGGATATTATATTTAAACTTTTCTCTATCGGCGGGAGCGATAGAGCTTAAGCCGCCTTCTTCCGACCGTTATCGTTTCCTAGCCCGCTACTATTTATCGTACGATTACTAGAGGTAGCGGCTCGTTAGCTAAACGAGTAATAGATTCTAGCCTATTTATACGTTACTAATATAAATAATAACTCGCCTAATAACGATAAAGAAGACGATTTCGTTCCTAATACATGCCTACCGCCTCCGATATCTCCTCTACCCTCTTAATAATCTTATATAACTTCTAGTACCACGGTAGCTCTTCGTATAGTACTAGCGTAACTAGAGATAATAGCCTATAATATTAATTAAGAGCGAGAAGAGGACGACGAAGAAGAGCGTTAGTCTATATATCCCCCTAGAAAGCGGCGCCGTAACGATGTATCTAACTAGAATAAATAGTTAACTACGAGAACTCTACTAACAACTATAAGAGTAAGTAATAAAATCCGGGCTAAGTTAAGAGTAAAGTATAAGGCTATACTTAGGGAGGTTATGGAGCTATTTACTAACCCCGATAGCCCGTCGTTACGGAACGAACATAAAGTATAGCTCCGTATAAATATAAGTTATCTTCGTTAGATAGATATATTATAATACTTCCCTAAAGATATAAATATAGTTAGATAACTCCTTAATCGCGTATTAGAGATCGGTTTACCGTTAACGCTACTTTACTTTAGATTACTACTATAAGAATAGTAAGACGGTAAGACGGTAGACATAGCGCCTTATAGCCTTAATCCCCTATAGATTATTATTAGAGATACGACGTTAACTAGGGAACGCTTAGTATATATATTTATAGACTAGGCTAGTATACTCTACTTTAAGATCGTTAAGCTAGTATATATATCGCGTCTTATTAGGATTAGACGTCGCCTAGTACTCGCGGATATATATAAAGCTATAAACGCTACTAAGGAGGCACTGAAAATAGACCGCATATTCACCCTTAGTACTAGGTAAGGCATCTAGTTAATTATAAAGGCTCGTCTATATATCTATATTAATTAACTTATAGGAGATTATACGCCAAGTCTAGAATAACCGTAGAACCTAGATATTAATATATATACATAGTAAGGGGAGGCCTTTAAGCGGATAAGATAGTGGAAATAAATAAATAATTAGTTAAGTTATAGCGCGTACTAGGCGTTAATCCGTAAGAGGTTTGGCGACGGGTTATTTATTCTACTACCACCTGAAATTACGGACTCTTTCTTCTAGAAGATAAGGGTTAGTATACTAGAGGACTTCCTAGGCCTTATAGACTAATATTATCCATGGCTTAGACGACTTTATTATGGTGTTAAGCTATATTTATATTAGATTTTAAATGGAGACATTATGCTACCTAGGTAGTTCCTAATTAAGAGAATAACCTCGGAAAATATTACGAATATAGCGCTAGAGTAGTTTATAAATCTAATTAACCTATAAGACTATAGCCTAGGGCTAAGTACGCCATAGGACATGCGTACTATAGATAATAATAAGGTAGATTAGAGAATGAAATATACTAATTTAGTAGCGACTATACTAATAGTAGAACACCTTAGCTAAAGATCGGGGCTAGTAGTAGCTATTAATTTTCTACGGTACGGCCGTTAAAAACTAAAGGACCTAAAAACTCCTTACTCTAGAGCCGTCTAGAATCGCCGTTTCTACACCTATCTATAGGAATATAATTATATATATTATAGTCTACTCCCGACGCTAACCTACTAATACTATATAAATATATATAGATATCCGTAGATTTACTACTAGTCGTCGACCTTAATACCGGAGTAATTATCTATTAAGATTATAAGCGCGCTATTCTTCTATCCGCGCTAGACCGCCACCTCCTTTAAGAATACTAAGGAATAAGACTAAAGTATTATAAGATTATTAAAAGCTATATTTACTTACTTAGTTATACCGCTACTATAATCGACGACCTTTAAATACCCGCTACCCTATCACGGCCTATAAGGTATATTCCGGTTAAGAGAGGGTTCTAATATATTATTAAGAACTACGGATTAGTTCTTAGCCTTTTAAAGAATCTTAAATCATATATTAAAAATAAATATATGGCGTTCTTTAATGGGCGTAGGGGGGCTCTACCTAGAGCGGACGATAAGACACGTGGATATAGAGATAATATACTATACTAATGCCTATAGAATATAGGCCGGTTAAACCGCCTTATCCCGATTATAACACGTACTACTATATATACTCGTATACTAATTAATACTATACTCGATTAGCTCTAGTTAAATTAGTAGAACGTCCTTAGAGATAAAGATCGTATAGTATAAACCGGCGCTATTAACGAAGTTAATCCATAGCTAGAACGTATAAAATTTATTAACTACTTCTAAGGCATGGATATCCTCGCACTTACTAATATTCTAGAGATACCTACTAAAGGGCCGCTAAAGATAGTATCGTCTAGTCTAAGAGTTCTATTCTACTAAGCCTATAAGATAGTAGGTACTTATGATAGACTACTATGCCTAGAAGTAGCGCGTTCTATAATAGAGCCCGGGCTATAGCGACCTCTCGCACGTTATCGGAACTAGAAAATATTCCGTGATTACTCGAAGCATCTTTAGCGTCTTATTATTAGGGCTATCTAAGCGTACTAGAATCCCTACTACCTCCCGGCTTTAGTCTTTAACGCTAAGACTAAGGCGTGTATTACTCGGCTTCTAGACTATATTACTACGGAATAGCTATCCGGCGAGAGTAATAGTAGCTCCGACTCTAAACCCGAGATAAGCGTGACTAACGACTATCGTAGAGTAGAAGGTAATCTTAGCGAGTAGGATCTAGAAACACGTCGGGCAAAACTATACGAGGTATTTAGTATCTAAACCCGCCCTCTTTCTCGCATCGCCTACCTTTATATATAGCTTATTATTATATTACTATAATAGACGCTATATATATACTTATTCGAGGCCGTACTAGTCCTATTATCTAGTCTACTATATATAGATTAAAACGGGGGCTTCCTTTTACCATAGAACTATACGTCTACTCTATTAGTACTTATTAAGTTCTCCCGCCTTATTATCCTTAAGTAGGCCATCTAGAAAGTCTTCTATAAGTAAGCGGGTAGTACTATAGATGTTCTCGGATATCTCTTACCATTTATTAACTAGTATCTCCTCCGTAGTAGTCGTAGTATAGTTAGATAGTAGATATAACTTAGAGCTTACGGTCTTAAAATCGTAGGTAACATAGCTATAGACGTAAAGATATAGTGGGTTAATAATATACTTACGTATAATGTATATACAATTCTAATAAATACATTTAGAGGGATAGTCTCTAGCTTAATAAATCGAATAGCGCGAATATTATATACTAATATTCTTCTACTATCTTCTATAGAGGGAGTACTAGTAATCCTATAGTAGTTACTTATAGATAATACGGCTAATAACATAATCGGGTATAGCTTCCTTTAGTTAGCGTGCCTCTAGAAGTAGTTCTTATAGTTTAGAAGGCGAGTTAAAAAGGACTAGAATATATAGTTAGCGTTCTTTACTAGAGGAGAGTTAGATATATAAAAAGCATAAGACTAGCTCGAATAGATTCGAGTCTTTCTTAGTTAGCCACTTATCCTTATCTATATAATAGCTAGATAGCCTACACGTGGACTAGAAATCCTAAGTATACGGTACTATAATACGCGATAGGGTAATATACGTAATATTATTCTTTATAGTAATAAGCTTTATATTATAATAAAGTACTATAAAGGGTATATACGTAAAGGAGATATCCGCCTAATTCTTCGATATCTACCGCTAGTTATATATAATATTCTAATATAGTATCTTTAGTTAGTCATCCCGTGGAAGAAACAACTCGAGAGATTCATGGATCTAATATAGATAGTCGTCCCTATATATATATGGCTATTGCCGTACTAGACTAGCGAGTATATAAGCCATGCAATAAGAGAATAGATATATCTTAGTATAGAAGTAGTTAACGTAGGTATCGTAGACTATTATTAAGTTGCGATTATAATTATAAAGCGTAAGCTTTAGAAGTACGAGATTAACTATATAGACGAGGCCGATAAGAATAGTCTATAGAATAAGGACTAGAATCCGGGTACCCGAGATAATAGTCTAACCGCTATCCTTAATAAGTAAGCTAGTTATAGTATAAAGATTATCTAGATCGCGTATAGTCGTAATATAAGTAGCCCGTTTAGTATGGTAAAGACGGTAATAGAGAGGTACTTCTAGGTTAGTCGCGTATAGTAGTACGAGATTAGGGTGCCTATATTTAATAAGATTACGCCTAGCTAGACGTGAATTTTATAAGTACGGGCTTACCGCTAGGCTATACTCTAGAAGAAGGACCCGTATAAGGCTATTAAGGTTATACTCCGTAACGAAAACGCTAGAATATAACTCTAATAAGAAAAGGTATTTACCGGGCTAGTCGAAGACTATAGTCTAATACTAGTTATATAGCCGACTATCTTAGATAAAAGTCTACCTTTTATATTAGCTACGTTAATAGTACTAGATAGAGTAATACTAGTTATTATCCCGCTAAAGGCCCTTCGAGATAACCTTATCTACCGTTATTATAATAGTAGTATTACTATAGAAGTATTTAACCCTACGCACCCCCCTTACGGAACGTCTATTATTATTATTATACCCGAGTCTATAAAAGGCGAACCGTTTATATAGTTTATAAACTATATAAATAGCCTAGGTGTTAGGCACGTGCCTACTAGTTAATTATACATGTATATAGTAGTCGTATATAAGTAGTGTGCTCCACCCTTAAAGTAGTAGCTTTAAGATTCGGTCCTTTTGGTATAGTTGGTTGGTGCGTGGAGCCCGCCTCCTTATATAATCTTAAAGCTACTACGGGGTCACGGGTTCAACTCTCGGTCTAGTTAACCGTTATTGAATTTCGCACGATTCCGTTTAGCTTACCACGTTACGTGTACTTTATGCATGTAACGGATAACATGGTAGTAACGTTACTACGGTAAGTTAGCGTGTCTAGTACTAGAGACGGCATTATAAGTATTGGTTATGTGTACACATCGTTTATACTAGGCCCGTTACGGCTAGTTTAGTTCATCTTTTATAAGGTAGCATGCCCACGACGCGTAAGGACACGCGCCTTCGAAAAGGGGAGATATTATTAGGCACGTGCCTGCTAGTTAATTATACATGTATATAGTAGTCGTATATAAGTAGTGTACTCCACCCTTGAAGTAGTAGCTTCAAGATTCGGTCCTTTTAGTATAGTTGGTTAGTACGTGGAGCCCGCCTCCTTATACTAGGACTACTCGACCGTGTAATTATTAATAAGTACTACTATATTATTAATAACGACTAGTTCCGGCCGGCCTTTCGCGATATCTAAATAATAGTCGACCTAGAGGTATAGATTATACTTCTAAGTATAACCCTACTACCCGATAATAAAGTAGGGCTATAGAAAGCTATACGTATAAACGCTAGAGATGTATTTATCTACCGCGAAGCTATAACTCGGCCTAATATTACGTATATACTTAGGAGCCTATCTAAGAAGGCTCGAGGTACCTATAGTTAAGCGGAATACGTACGATGTGTTAGATAGGGTATTACCGGTAGATATCTCGTCTTTACGCCTATAGTTATATAAGCTATTAGCCTCGTAGGGGAGCTTGGTTACGATATATACTATTAAGAGAGTATAGCTAAGGAGTAGGTCCTTAACGGATTTATCGCCGAAGAAGAAGGTATTATAGTTACTATAAACGCTCTTAGCCTAGGTATTAACCTAGCTACCATTCGCGTCGTGATACACTTAGGCGCTCCTTCTTTATTCCTAGACTATATATAAGAAAGCGGCTAGGCCGGTCGCGACCATCTAACGAGAAGCCTCGCTATCTTCGTAAAGATAGGAGAAGCTACTACTAAGGACGCGATAATACTTACTTATATAAACTAGATAGGGTGTCGTAGGGTGTTCCTAGACGAGTATCTTAATAGGTCGTTTAGTAGAAAGAGCTGTAATAGGGTTAAAGAGAAGTGCGATATATACGATCCTACCCTATTAATATTCCTACTATATTTAGAGACCCTCTAGGAGGATCTAGAATTGGCGATTCTAGACCTTTCTAGTAGCTCGCCCGTGGGTTCCTTAAATAGTTAACCTAACCTACCCTAGACTAATTAACCGTCGCGCTAGCCGCCTTATATATAGAATAAGATAAAACGAGTACGTGTATATAGTAATAGTATAGGCGAGGTAGGAAGACTAGTAAAAGGGCGGGTATTAGAACTTCCTAGTGCGCGTCCGGACGAAGATTACGTAGGTAAGAATACTTATAATTAACGAATGTTTATATAATAATAGTCCATGAAACTAGTAGTATAAGAACGTCGTCTATAAAATAGATAATATATAAGTCTCGTCTAGTTATTATCCGAGTAGAGATAATAGTAGGCTAGTTATTATAATATATATGGTACTAATAGTAGAGTCTATACTACGTACTACTTAGATAATAGACGACTTATAGACATGGTTAAGCGTGTACTAGCCGACTAAATGCGAAAGAGTAATATCATGCCTAAACACGTGTACTACTTTACCTATTACTAGCTATAAATTCTATGTCTATAGTAGGAGCCTAGACCGGAGGGATAACTAGGGTTCCGTCGGCTCCCGGGAAATATTAAGTATATATAGAAATTTAGTTTATATCGAGCTCTTAGTATAATAGTAGTCTATCTATCTAGACGATAGGCTACCCGGTTAGAAGGGTTTAGAATTTCGAAAACGGGCTAACTACTAATAGTAATAAGAGAAGGTGCATGGGACTCTAGTAAATTAGCCCGTTAGCTATAGTGTAAGCGGCGAGAGGGGGCGTATAAAATTACGAATACTATTCTAGAATTTAATTAGAGTACTCTACTAATTATAGATGTTAGTCGATAGGGTCGGTAGAATTTATAGTTATTATAGTTTAAGTCTAGAAGTATATAAAGTCTATAGAGTATCTTAATGCCCATAGGTAATGTCTGTAAGTTAGTACTCTTAATCTATATTACTCTATATTAAATAGAATATAAAGAGAGAGACGTGAAAAGGATTCTTCTAGTAATGTAGTTACGTATTTAGTATAAGAGTATAAGAACTAGAATCTACGACCTTAACTATAGGGCACCCTATAAATAGCGATTTCTAGAGTAGGGGCTGGAATTTCTAATAAAACCGATAGGTTAATTTACTTTACTTATAACACGTTATAACGTAACGTAAGGAGGTTATATAACAACACGTAATAAGACCTAAAATATATATTTATATATATTATTTCCGTTAACTCTCTCTATCTCTTCTATATCATTTTACTATTTTCTTACGTAATCTTATTTTTTCGACATATATATATTTAACCCACCGATCGCCGTTTACAGACCCTTCTAGAGATTATAGCTCCTTTTCTTCTAGTTAATATTCAAGTATAAGAGGAAGAAGATAATGATTTTCTTAATCCGTTTTTAGATATAGCTACTAAAGAGATTCGCGAAACTAGAGTAGCGTTATAGAAGAAATATACTACCTTATCCGCTCTTATCGTAGGTAGTAGCTTAATAGACTACGATTCTAAAGCTATAGAGCGATTTCTTAAGGTCGCTACTATAGAGAAGGAAGTAGGCGAAGTAGAAAAAGGCGCATCTATTAAGTTAAAGCCGGGAAAAGAGGCTAGATAGGAGTATAAAAAGGAACCTAGGCTGGAAAAGAACCGTCGCCTTAGTAAGATTACCTCTAACCTTGGAATTAGCGTGGTTAAAGTAGCTATTTTATTCTAGGATTCTAAAGTTAACGCCTTACTTAATAAATACTATATAGAGTTCTTTAACCCGCGGATTCTAGAAGGTTCGCATCCGTTTAGCTAGTTTACTTTAGCTATAGAACTTATTAAAGAAGACCGTACCTATTACCTTATAGTAATAGCCGCTAGTCGTAGTAAATAGGAAGATTACTAGTAGTACGCGTCTCTTATTCTCTGGATAGATCTTAAGCTATCTTCTAATTATATAAATCCTCTTTCGCGAATATATATATTAGAGAATAATAAATATCTTGTATTTAATAATATACTTAAATACCGACGCCATGCCCGTAACCAAGGGTAAGAATACAAGGATAACTTTCGTATAAAAATTATCTATGCTAACGCGAAGTAGATGTCTATAATACCTTAGAAAGTTTCTACTAACTAGGTTCCCCCTACTTATCTACTAATCACTCTATAGGCCCGTCTAGAATCGACGATTATAGGCCCTTCTAAGAAAAAAGCTAGAAGGCGTTTAGATTAATACTAAGCTACCGATAGTAACTCTACTACTAACCGGAATAGAGAACTTAGTAAGAATACTAGCGATACTATAGATTAGGACCCGATGGAAGATATCTAAGCGATAGATCCAAACTCGCTCCTTAACGCACCCATGCTAGACGTACTAGCTATACTAGATACTACTATAAAAGAAGGACCTATAGCTACCCTAGTAAAACTAAAACGTTCCTTAAAGCCTATAAAGGCACTAAGAAAAAAATTACCCGAGTACTATACTAAGACGTGGACTAATATATAGAAACGCGGTCTAAATCCATTGGGAGTATTAATAGATATCTATAACAATCTAGAATTTATAGTCGAAGATAAGGGTATTAATATAGACGATCGGCGTATATTTACTAGATTATATCTTAAGAGTCTCCCCTCCGAAGAAGAGCTCTAGGCCACGCTTATAGTAACTTATAAGGATTATAACGTCATTAATCCGGATTATCTTAAACTAGGAACGTGTCTATACTACTCTTATCTTACTATTAAGAATCTTATAAAGGGCTTAAGCGGTACTTAAAAGATCTCCGAGATTAAAACTAACGAGGTTATTTAAGTAAATAATAATAAGATAGTAATTACCGTACGTATTAATACGGATCTTAGTAATATAGTACTAATTATAGATTAGTTAAAGTCGGGTAGCGAGAAGAGAAGTAAACTATAGGATTAGTTAAATAACTAGAGTAATAACGGCGCCGCCTAACTATAAGACTATATTATAGCCGCGGTGGGTCTCCGAGTTACTAGTACCTAAAAACCTTAGATTCTTAATATAAATTCTAGCGTTACTCTATATTAGTAGTAACTTATAGAAGCTTAGTAGCTCCGAAAGAGTATAGATAGTTTAGTTTCACGGGGTGTAGTATTAGTAGATGGTATTGGACTAGGTAAAATATTTATACTTTTAGCGCACTAGCTGCATGTAAGTTTCTTCCCCTAGTGGCCTCTAGAATCGCCGATTCTAGACGCGCCTATATATATCTAACTAAAATATAGTTAATTAACGAGCGTATCGCTAATCGCGAGAAGGGTATCCTAGTATCTCCTCCGAAGCCTACCCTACTATTAGTATCTATAAATCTTCTTATCTAAACCGCCGAGTAGATTACGGACTTTTCCTTACTCTTCTATATTATTACTAGTTACGGCGATAGTAGGGTCGGGAAATCAGCTACTAGTACTATATATTTAGTAGGTATCTTAATATAGAAGAGTTAGTACTTTAGACCGGAGAAGATTAATACCCGTACTATTATCTTAATATTCTATGTAACGTTTAACGCCTATTATAGCCTTACTAGATAGAGGGAGAAAATACGAGGGTACGCGGAGTTCTAGAATATTAAATCTAGAAATTAGGACGCTATTATATTAGTAGAAACGAAATATATAGAGAAGTAGCATTTTCTATATAATGCCCCTTAGAACCTTACTTAGTACTTTAACTATACGGTAGCTAACGAAGTACACGGCTTCCGGAATATTAACTCTATGACTAACCGGTCCATCTACGAGCTTAATATTAAATACTATGTTCTTATAACTAGTACTCCCGTCTATAACTTCGCTAGTAATATATAGGGTCTTCTTAAAGTTATATAATAGAGCGCATCCCTCGACGATTATTTTAACGGTATTTCCGGTATATAGCCGCCATTTAAGGCGAAGTCTAACCTATATAAGTTGCTATTAATGATAGTAAGACTATATCCGGACGTTTTATAGGAAAAACTAGATCGCGTCCTAGGTATATATCTAACTTCTCCGGCCTTTAAGTACTAGTACCTAGGTTCCGGCCGTAATAATTCTAAGCCGCTATTAGAGCTAGTATAAGGCTAGTACTTAAGTATAATATACGGAGTATTTATACTTCGCTATATAAACGACTTACGGTATAGCGATAATAATACTACTTTAATCCGTAACTATATTCCGCGGGCCGAAAGGGTATAGATTAAAGTAGCGTATCTACTAGAGGTATAGGCTAAGTATAATAAGATTAGTAAGGAGACCTAAAAGAAGCTTATTTAGCCGAATCCTTACCGACCCTTAGAATTAAGTCTAAACTCCCGTATATAGTGGAACTTAGTGCTAATATCTACTATTATCTATATTAGGTATTTATACTTTTTCATGCGTAGGGACATAGTAGCGTTAAGGAAAGATAATGAATAGAAGCTAAAATTCCCTCGTTCTAGCTCTAAGAACGAGAGCCCGTATTAGATATACGCTTTCCTACTAAATATCGCCTAAGCTTATAATCGAAGCCATTCTAAGGGTAGACTTACTAAGCTAGTTAACGAAGTAGAGAACGTGCTAGTAGCACTACTAGATATTCTATTTAACTAGTCCCCTCGGCTTATAGTACTCGCTATATAAGCTATAACGTAGTACTTTAAGTACTAGGAGAAGGGCATTATATAGGTGTAATATCCTATTAAGCGTAAGTTAGTATATTATATATTACGGCTAATAGACTTTAAGTATATCGGACGCGTCTTTACCGAAGACGACGCGCTAACTAGATAATAAAAGTATAGACTATTTAACTAGAAGATAGACTCTACCTTTAATAAGACTACGCCTAATAATATTACCGGTAATAAGGACGACCTACTAGAGGCGCCTAGAATCGCCGATTCTAGTGCGTTCTTAGACGGTGATAATACCTATTAGGACGACATTAATACAGTTCCCTCCCGGATCGATTAGTTTGTTAATATATATAGAATTATAGGGGTTGGTTTTAATTTATAGAAGGCGAATAGAAATGTTTATTTCTTTTCTTATCCAGCTAATCTCGCTCTCCTACGGTAGCTCTTAGGTCATATATTTTAACTTAAATAGCTCTTACCGACCCTGCTTTCTAAGTACTATATACTAAACATATAGGCATCTAAAATGTCCATGGCCATGACTCGCCGAGCATTACCTAAGATATTTACTACTCTATCTAGTCTTATGGATGGTACCCTCGATACTACTCTCGATATTATCGTTCCGCCTATCCTTAAGGGCTAGTATCCTATAATTAGAGATGTATACTACGATTTCGGTCTAATTATCTATAAAGACGATCCGGAGTTTAAGAAGCTATATAAACCGGAATCCACGGCTATTCCCGTGCTTAAAGTTATAAAACACCTTCTAATATTTAACTATAATATTATTATTAACTAAAGCGAGAGGCTAGGTATTACTAATCTAACGGAGAGGGCTACTAGTATATTTAATATTATTAGTAATACTATGCGCCGCCCTAATAACCGCCTAGATAAGGACCCTACTAAGCGTAGTACCTATAGTTATGGTAAGGACGAGGTAGATAGTAGAGATAGAATCCATTTACTACGAGAAGCCAGCGAGAAAATAACATTATTAAGATCTATATTAGAGTCTACGATCCGTATAATATAGTTAATTAAAGACTATAAAGACCTCTTCCTAATAGAACACGCTACTAAATAATTCGTTAATAAGGACTAGACTACTTATATAGTAGAGTAGTTTATAATAGATAAGATACTAATAAACATAGGTAGAGATAATAATAAGGCTTAACTATCTTCTAGAAGGGATTGGAATCGGCGTTTCTAGTCGCGTCTATAGTTAGTACTTTTCTTTAACAGCGTGTATTTATATTCTACTAGTTATTTTATTATATTTATAGCTACTAGTATCTTTCCTTTAATAGTCTATATAAGGATAGTCGTCCTTATAGCTTATTATATCTCCTTACTTTTATAATTAACGCCTAGTTAAATATTATTATAATTTCTAATACTGTCTTACACGCTCTGTTAAGTATTCCTATACTCGTTTTCTATACCTTTAAAACGTGGTTCTACTCTATACTAGAGGCGTCTAGAAACGTCGAGCGCCGATAGCCTTTTACTCCTAGTAACATCTTAGTATACGTAACTATAGGCTTCGAACTAGTATTATATTATTCCGACTTACGCAATATAAGGGAGAGTTCATTTTATTTACTTAGTATTACTTTACTTTACTACTTATCTATATTATATCCGGTTTATTAACCTCTATTTACTTTTATAATATTACTATCTAAACGAGACTAGCTTAGTATTTGCATAAAGGTATATAAATATATACTACCTTATAATTTCCTCTCTTCTATATTAACTTACTTACTCTTGTATACGTTAATAAGTCTTATAATTCGTTCATTTATCTTATTAGTAATTACAATTTATAGACGCCTCTAAATAGATTATATAGATTTAATAAAATGGTAGGCGATTAGAGCCTTCTAACTAAGCTAAGTAAAGGAAAATGGAAGGCGGTATAATTAGCTCCGCCACCCGTAGAAGATACTAGACCTTTAGAACCGGCTAAAACTTCTAGATCTATACGCTATACCTAATAGATACTTTAAGACCTAAATAATCTAGTAGGGAATGATTGTTTCTATTAATCTTATAAAAAACTAATACCGTTACGTATGAATAGCGTAAAGTTCATGGTTAGTAATATTATATAGATACTAGAGAAGGACGTCTATTTGGTAAACGCTACGTAGAGGTAATTAGATACTAAGCGTTTTAGTAGTATTAACGTAGTTATCCGTAAAGGAGCCGGTCTAGAACTCGTGGCCGCCCTTACGGATTATAAGATTTTAGAATCCGAGGAAATTCTAGTAATGGAGCCATATAATCTTAATGTAAAAATTATTATATACGTGGCTATACTAATATATATAAAGACGAAGTTAGATATAAAAAAACGTCGTAACGTTCTAAGAGATTTATATAAAAGCATCGTTAAAACTACGGTTAATTATTAGAACCTAGATATTAGTAGCGTCGCTCGGATTCTTTATTCTATTCTTAGAATATCGAAGTATAGATAGGCTATAGACGCTAGAGCCTATTCTACCCTTCTCGGTATACGAATGGCTTTCAAGGACTCTAATAATAATAAAATACTATTTAATATCTTACTCGTCGTGCCATTAGCGGAGGATATACTTAATATTATACCTATTATCTAGTGGGTTTCCAATTCTACGAATTACTATTATCTACTAATATTCTTTAGTATTATATTCCCGTCGATTAAAACGCGCGCCATTAAGTTTCTAGGTATATTAAATCCCGGCTTTAGTAATCCTTAGGATTAGCGATTCCAATACCCGCGCATTTATTATTATATATACTCTATAGTCTTTCCCTATAACCGTCTAGGATCGACGATTCTAGACCTCTCTTAAGATATACATGTTCCCTATAACCGTCTATAATTAACGATTCTAGGCCCTTCTTAAGATATATATATTCTATACTAACCGTCTACCGTAGAACTACCTATCTAATATATACCGATAACACCTCGTGTATATATAGCTCGCGCCGCTAGTATTAAGTTAGCTCTATCTTAGGAAGTTTATACTAACCGTATACGTTTCGTTAAGAATATAATTAGGGATAACGTTATATATAGTCGAGCCGTAGTAGCCCGTTCTCTAATAACTAATAAACTATCCCCCGCGAAGAAGAAGAAGAAGGGTTCTAAGACTAAAAATACCGCCGATTCTATTATAAGTAAGACTAGTAAAACGTCTAAGACCGCACTACTACTTAAGAATAGTATAGTAGTAAAAGAGCCGACTATAGAAACGCTATACCCTACTACGGAACTATCTTTGGTAAAGGAACCCGAAGATAATACTAATAATTTAGATTCTATATCTCCATCTATAGATAGCGAACTTTCTAATAATCTAGACTCTAAACCTAATACCTCTAACTTACTACTACCCCGAATACCGTTAAAATCCAAAGCCCGGAAAGTAGTTAGAACGCTATTAAAAAGATTAAAGGTAAACTAAACTAACACCGTAAAGCCGACTAGTACTACTCTAGTTATAGCCGTAGCTATAAAAAAGGCTAAAGCGCTAAAGCGTAAAAAAACGATAGTAACTTTATAATCTCTAACGACCTAAAGCTTCCTAGTAGGTGTCTACGACCTTAGATAATAGCTTTCTTTATTAATCGACTAGTAATAGGTAAACCTATTATCTACCGCTTAGTTAGATACTACTACGTTACGTAGTTCTAGTTAGCTATAGCGGAGAGAATTTCGCGTCTTAAGAATTAAGGCAAGCTCTATACTAGATTTACTTTTATTGTGAAGATTATATATATACTAGGTGGCGCTAGAGCGGGCGGCTATGGACCTAATACCTACATCGATCTATACTTCTATAGCTCTAAGGAATACTACCATTTAATTCTACTCTATAAGCGGCTTAAGAGACTTACGTAGAGCCCTAAAATTCTCGTAGAGGGTCTTCGTCTTCGGCTCGCCTAGCCTATATATAAAGAATCTAGATTCGAGACTCCTACTAATTATTAGGAGCGATAACTCGCCGTACTTCGCCAACTTAGGGAGTTGCTTAGTCGTCTAATTTTCTATGATTATTAGTCTAATATTAGCTTTATATATTAGCTTGCTATATAGTAAGTTTGGGATAAGCTAAAGTATAACGATCCTAATCTTAACCCGTCTAAGGAAGTTAATAAGAGTAATAAAGAGAATTTATTACGTTATATAAAGCCGCTAGCCGATACTACTAAAAAGTCTTCTATAGCCGAAGTAACTATAAGGAAGAAGCGTATAGCGTCGTATAGCGATTTAAGTAAGGCCGTTAAGCGCGTTAAACTTAGTAACGAGATACTAGAGAAGGCACTAGAATCGGCGATTATAGACGCCTCTAAGGTTTTAGATGATATGCCCGATAATACTATACGGATAAACCCCCTAGACCCCCTCGTAGACTCTAGTACTATTTCTAAGAAACGTATGGAATCGTCGATTCTAGGACCTTCTACGGACCTTAACCCTCCTCCTATTTTTCCTTTAATTACGCTAACTATACCGACTATTACTACCACGTTATTATATATATCTCTTAAGGGTACCGATACTATCGTATCGGATAGTAAGGGTAATTCTAGGTCGCGGATCTTAGATCTATCTAAATAGCCAACGATCGATATATAGCCTAGCATGCCTAATAGTAGCATTATTATTAACTAAGACCGGCCACTTACTACCTAGGTATAGTATCTCGCTAATTATGGCCCTTTTAAGGATAAGCACGTAGTTTAAGAACTTTACTATAATATAGCGTTCTCTAGATCTAACCTAGATTTCCTACCGCCCTTATTAGTAGATTCGACCGACCCTAATAATATTAATATAGACTTAAGTAGTTAAAGGGTTAGGTTTTTCTTAAGTATAGACATGCGTATAAGATTTAAGTAGTTATTAGTAAATTATAATCTAGTACTAGGGTAGGTCTATAACTATTAGAACTTAGTCTTAGATAGAACCTAACCTACACGTTCCTTAGCTAATAGGGTTAGAAGGTAACGTAAAGGGCGGTAAACAGTCACGTGCTAGATAGATCGGCGTCCCTTTATATATATACTCTTAGATTCCTACTAAAAGGGTTCGGTAGTAATTCGTTCTATAATAGAATATACCCTATTATTCTATCTAACTATACTACTATCTAATAACCCTATTCTTATATTCGAATTACTCCCTATATAGTACTATAGTTAAGATAGTCTAACTAGAACCGAGAAGGTCGACACGATCTACTATAGGGATAAGTAATACTATATTAAATAATAGAGATTCTCTATAATTAGCATTAATCCCGGCCATTTCTAACCGAGAAGTAGAAATATTAGACCGAATCGCGGAGCTTTTAGACGAAGAAATGGTAGATACGCCGAGTAACTTCTAATAACATAAAGCCGGATAACGAGTCGTAGCGGAGCCACGTGAGGTATTATAATAAACCATCGCCGAACTTTAGGAATACGTCGCGAATTAGGCTTAATAGATTTAAACCCTTAAAGAATAGATAGAACGCGCGAAACTCCTCGCAAAGAGACGAGAACTTAAGGAGTCTCTTAAAGAACTACGCCGAACGATAGTAGGTAGACGACTTCCTATACTAATTTAGGCGGAATTAGTTTACCTACTATTAGAGTTATGATAATCTACTATATACCCGGCCGCTTCGTTACCGATTTACCCTACTCCTTCCCTAGATATACTAAAACCTAAAGACCCGACTATATTTATAGAGAAGAACTAAAAGGAGTAGAAAGACTAGAAGAGAGACTACGAAAAGTACTTCCTCGATAACCCTCTACTCTTTTCTACTAAAGTATAATATATTTCGTTCGGAGAACGATACCTAGGCTTATAATCCCGCGATTAATAGGATAGATAGAAGGAAGTACAGCCACTATCTACGACAACCTAGAAATATTTAGCTATATTTATACTAAATACCCTCGGAACGGATGGAGAACGTGAAAGAAAGGCACTATCTAAGTTAAGAAGCGTAGCATAACGACCGAACTAGACACCTACTTAACTACTATAATACCTCTAAAACCTATAGAATAATATCCCTACGCTATAGAAAAATATTCGTATATTCTAGTTTCGCGAAGTACTACTTCCGTTAATCCGCGAAAGACTAGAAATAGTATTATTAAGTTTTAACTATCTATATAAATTAGAGGAGAAAGCTAATAAATACTACCGCATCCTTAAGGAACGCGGCTCTCTAGGTAAAACCGACGAACCCTATACGGGTTAGAAACGAGGTCAATCGAATACGTTCGATTAAGAGTAACCTTACCACAATTAGCGCTAGAAGAGCGTAAATCGGGGTAGAAACGCGTTAAGAGGATACTAAAATAATTAAGGCGGTACTTCTTAACACGGAAAAGGATAAGATATAGGCTTAAATATAACGCCTATCGTAAAATAGTAGGATTATAGCGTACTTTGTTACTATAAGTATAGAGAAATAGGATATATTTCGCCTAACTATAAGAATCCGAAAAAAGAATAGGCTAGTACACGAGATCTAACCGCGTTCTTAGCTAAATTATATATACTTAGAAGGAGCCGTAGCGCCTTCCGGCGAGTAAAGACCTAATATTACTAAAAGTATCGTTACCTATAGTAAATAGTAATAAAACTATATAGGCCCTCGTGGATACTAGTATAGAAGATAACTATATTTCGTCGATTCTTATAAAGGAGTATAGATTATCGTACGATCTTAGTAAAGTTAGCTAAACTATCGTAGTTAGTAGATATAAAGTTAGAACTTTAGGTAAAGCTATAACGAATTACGAAGTTCATAACTCGAAGATAATAAAATAGTAGATGTCTAATAAATTTATCGTGGCTAATATTAGCTAATAGAATATAATTCTAGGGATACCTTAGCTTAGACGCCTAAACTCTATCCTTGATTTTTAGAAGGAGACATTAACGTTCTAACGATACCGTAGTAAATTATACTAGTAAGTCGTAACTATTAGTAAGGAGGCATGGAACCTTACCATGCGGACCCGATTATCGCTACCCTATCTTATATTCTTATTGATCGTTAATAAAGATAAGGACGATAGTAATAATTAGGGCGAAGACACGCTACCCGACGTATATTCGTAGTATATAGATATATTTTTAGTAGGAGATACGTTACTTCTCCCTAATCACGGGCTATATAAGCTAAAGACTAAGCTTAAAGAGGGAGTAGACGTCCCTTATAGTCTACTTTATCTACTTTTAAGACTAGAACTTGAAGTTCTTCGTAAATATATTAAAGAATACCTTAAAAGAGGCTAGATACGTCGTAGTACGTTATTGGCCGGCGCATCTATTCTCTTCGTAAAGAAGAAAGACGGAAGTTTACGTCTATACGTCGACTATTAGGTACTAAATACGGTAACTAAGAAGAATCGTCACCTATTACCGCTAGTTAGTAAATCTTTAGACTAATTAATAAAGGTAAAGTACTTTATAAAGCTAGATTTACGAGATATATATTACCGGCTTTAAATTCGTTGCGGAGATAAGTAGAAAACCGCATTTCGGACTAGATATAGTCATTTTAAGTATACTATTATACTATTCGGGCTAATAAATACGCTAGGAGCGTTCTAAGGATATATTAATACTATACTCGTAGGATTACTTAACGTGATTTACGTAGTTTATCTCGATAATATACTAATTTACTCCGATAGTATGTAGAATTATAAAGAATACGTGAAATTAGTACTAAATCGTCTAAGGTAGTATAAACTCTACGTAAAATTATCTAAATATAAGTTTCACTAATAAGAAGTTAGGTTTCTCGGCTTTATTATAATATATGGCGGCCTAAAAATAGAGCCGGAGCGTATAAAGACCATTATAGAATGGCTAGAACCTACTACTATACGTTAAATTAGAACATTTATAGGTTTTGTAAACTATTATCGTAAATTCATTATAGGCTTCTTACGAATTACGGCGCCGCTTAATAAACTCATAGAGAATAGCGGTAAAATCTCTATAGGTAGGTAAGCATAGCGTAAAGCTAAGTCGGTCGAGATATAGTTAACGCTGGAAGCGCGAGATACGTTTCAATCATTAAAGAATTACTTTATAACTACGCCGATTCTTAGGTATTTCGATCCTAAGAAGTATATTTAGGTTAAAACTAACGCGTTAGAATTCGTAATTACTAGAATCATTAGTTAACCGTATAAAGATGCGAAAGATAAGGTGTAATAGTACCCGGTCGCTTTCTTTTCCTATAAAATGGCGGATATAGAGACGCGTTATAACACGCACGACTAGAAACTACTTATAATTATTAAGAGTTTTAAGTAATAGCGATATTATTTAGAAGGCTCTATATATTAGATCGAATTATTATTAGATTACGTAAATCTATATTACTTTATATCGACCAAGGTCCTTAATCGCCGATAAGTACGTTAGGCTAAGTAGATATTAATATTTAACTTTAAAATCTTATATAAAGCTAGAAGAGAGAATAAAGCTAATCCTCTATCGCGGCGTAAAGATTATAAGAAATCGTTATAGAATGACGTAGATAGTTAGTATAAGTTAGACTATACTATACTTTAGATACTATAAGACTAGTTATCTAATAGAATACTAGAAGCTAGGACACTTTCGGCGATTCTCCGCGGGAATTAGAGCGGGTATTAAGTAATCTAAATAAACGTCTAAGAAACTAAGAAAACCCTCAAAGACTTAATTAAATCTACCTAGAATTCCGATATATTAGTAAAGAAAGTTATAAGTATAAAAGGAAGCGCTATAGATCCGCCGTGGTTATTAAGGTAGAAACGATAATCCAACGCGATTGTTAGGCACATGCCTACTAGTTAATTATATATATATATAGTAGTCGTATATAAGTAGTGTACTCTACCCTTGAAGTAGTAGCTTTAAGATTCGGTCCTTTAGGTATAGTTGGTTAGTGCGTAGAGCCCGCCTCCTTATATAATCTTAAAGCTACTATAGGGTCACGGGTTTAACTCTCGGTCTAGTTAACCGTTATTAAATTTCGTACGATTCCGTTTAGCTTACCACGTTACGTATACTTTATATACGTGATAGATAACATGGTAGTAACGTTATTACGGTAAGTTAGCGTGTCTAGTACTAGAGGCGGCATTACAAGTATTAGTTATGTGTGTACATCGTTTATACTAGGCCTATTACGGCTAGTTTAGTTCATCTTTCGTAAGGTAGTATACCCACGACGCGTAAGGACACGCGCCTTTAAAAAGGGGAGATATTATTAGGTACGTGCCTACTAGTTAATTATACATGTATGTAGTAGTTATATATAAGTAGTGTACTCCACCCTTAAAGTAGTAGCTTTAAGATTCGGTCCTTTTAGTATAGTTGGTTAGTGCGTGGAGCCCGCCTCCTTATAGTAATCTACTTCTAAGACCGACTCTACGTGCCGGAAGGCGGCTTATAAATTAATATTTTAAGGGAATAGTACGATTACGCGTTAGTAGGGCACTTTAGCGTTATAAGGACGGTCGATTTAATCCGAAGGACGTACGACTAGCCGGGTCTTTATAAATATATAAAAGACTACGTAAAAACGTGTAACGTTTGCTAGTATACGAAAGTATATAGATACTTACTATATGGCGAATTAAGGCCATTACCTATGCTAAAGGAGGCATGGAAGGAATTATTAATGGATTTTATTATAGATCTGCCCCTAAGTAAGTATTCTAGGTATATTTATAATAGTTTACTTATAGTTCTAGATAGATTTATAAAGATATTATACTACATCCCTATAAGGAAGATAATCTAAGCACCGGATCTTATAGATATACTACTCCGTGATATAGTCCGGCTCTATAGTATACCGAACGGTATAGTTTTGGATAGAGGTCCGTAGATAACGTCTAAATTTTAGAAGAATTTCTACTATACGCTAGGAATTAAGCGGAAACTTAGTACTACGTTCCATCTATAAATAGATAGATAGACGGAGCGGTAGAATTAGATAGTCGAGGCGTATTTACGTGTATATTATAACTATAAGTAGAATAACTAGATAAGGTTAGTCTATATCGTGGAATTTGCGTATAATAATAGCCGATATATATTAACCCACGTAAGTCTATTCGAAGTAAACTTCGGTCGGAACCATAATATATAGTTCTTAGGGACCTAGTTTAAAGTAGAACGACCCAACGTTAAAGTAATAGAAATTACTATAGAACTATTCTAAACGTAAAGAAGCATTATAAAGTTACTATAAGATACTACGAATTATAGTAAATCGCACTATAACAAGGGTAGAAAACCTATAATCTTTAATATTAGGGATAAAGTTTTACTAAATAGTAAGAATATTTATAGTATTAGGCTAAAGAAGAAGCTTAACTATATAATAATAGATCTATATAAGATTACTCGTGTAATTAATGACTAGGTGTACGAGTTATAACTCCCTCCTACGTTAAAGATATATAATATATTCTATATTACGCTTCTCGAGCCATTTTATACCTTATTATTACTAGATTATTCTAAATAGATACTATATAAAGTAGTTATATAAGAAGGTATAGATATCTACGAAGTTAAGTAGATACTTAGCTAGTAACATACCGAAGATAGCACGTAGCTATATAAAATTCGTTAGAAAGGATATAATTCTAATAAAGATACTTAGGAATCTATAATAAACATTAGTAAAGTAGCGATATTAGTATATAAGTAGCGATTAGCAAAGGAAGCCGCGGAATCATAGAGAATTATACTAAAGTACAGCAATTCAACGTTTTTTAGTATAGTTCGGCGCCAAGGACGGCCGCCTAAAAGGAAGAAGGTAAAAGAGATATAGATCTTTAAAACATTCTAAGGAATTAAGGAACTTCCTTAGAAAGTTCGAACTTAGAACTTTAAAAA